>NC_034182.2:40213717-40233717 GCF_002021735.2 Oncorhynchus kisutch
GAGAGAGAGAGAGGAGACAGCAGCGAGAGAGAGAGAGAGACAGGAGAAGAGACAGGCAGAGAGAGAGAGAGAGACAGAGAAGAGACAGAGAGAGAGAGACAGAGAGCGATAGAGACAGCGAGAGAGAGAGAGCGGAGAGAGAGAGAGAGAGAGAGAGAGAGAGAGAGACAGATGGAATTTTGGATCAGGCATTAATTCTCTCTTCTGTATGTCTGTCTGTGTCCACAGACGACAACAAGACGATCCGGTTGCCAATAGTGACCATGTTTACAGTCAACATTCCATTTAAGGAGAGCACTAAGGAGGTGACAATAGCTCTGTGGTGATTTGCAACAGTACGCCACATCGGACAAAGCCAACGGTGACGGATGGATTCAGACGTTCAGACGGGTTTAGTTCGTGTTCAAGTCGATCTTTACACAAAACCCACATAGACTCTGAGTGCATTCAAGACTTAACAGAGTTATACAAACCTGCCATAGAAACATGTCCAAAGGAAAACCTAACATAGAAAGTGTCATAGAACTCGAGACAACTCTACTGTGTTTTTGTTTTTTTTGCAAGAGCCTGTTCGACATGGTCTTGAGTAAGACTTGAATAATAGTTGCGATAGTTCATTCAGACTGCCAAACAGACGATGTCAGAAGATATTCGGCTCGTTGACAGGAGCAGTTTCCTCAGTTCCTGCTGCCTGTGGGGAAGATGACAGACAACTGTTCCATGGGAGAGTTTTATGAACCAGCTGACCTTCAGCGTAAATGTCCCGTTGTTAATCTTTCCTCAATCTGCTGTTGGAAGGGTAAATGGAATGGCCCAACCTTTGGTGAATGAGCAGTACTGTAAATAACAATTATAACCCGTAATAAAACAGTATTGTATAATATCATGATAATATACTACATTTACTCCACATCATTTTTCTAAAGGGCACATATTGGTTTATTGTCTCTCAGCAGTACTCCTCCTAGAGCTGCCTAGTGTGTGTGTGTGTGTGTGTGTGTGTGTGTGTGTGTGTGTGTGTGTGTGTGTGTGTGTGTGTGTGTGTGTGTGTGTGTGTGTGTGTGTGTGTGTGTGTGTGTGTGTGTGTGTGTGTGTGTGTGTGTGTGTGTAGGAGGATGTCTATGTGGGCAGACAACGTAGGCACCTTTGCATAACGATTACATCACATAAACCAGCCTTACATTTGTGTGTGATTGCAAATCACGAAATACCAAAGTGAATTTAGAAAGCTGCTCAGCACATCCCACACAGCCAAAAATATGTCCTGTGTGTGGACTTTGTGGAGAGGCCAGAGGAGAGGGGTTGGAGTTGGAGTGATGTTGATGGATGGTTGTGACTGACCTGTTTTGCAGCAGTCCCAGCATCCTCCCTCTTGGTGCGTCCAGGAGAGATCCATTGTGCTGTCACCGTCTGTCCCCTTAACTCTCCTGTCAAAGACACAAACACAGGAGGTCAATGAGGAGCAAGACAGATTCATTACCACACAGGAGGTCAATGGGGAGCAAGACAGATTCATTACCCACACAGGAGGTCAATGAGGAGCAAGACAGATTCATTACCACACAGGAGGTCAATGGGGAGCAAGACAGATCCATTACCACACAGGAGGTCAATGAGGAGCAAGACAGATTCATTACCACACAGGAGGTCAATGAGGAGCAAGACAGATTCATTACCACACAGGAGGTCAATGAGGAGCAAGACAGATTCATTACCACACAGGAGGTCAATGAGGAGCAAGACAGATTCATTACCACACAGGAGGTGAATGAGGAGCAAGACAGATTCATTACCACACAGGAGGTCAATGGGGAGCAAGACACATTCATTACCACACAGGAGGTCAATGAGGAGCAAGACAGATTCATTACCACACAGGAGGTCAATGAGGAGCAAGACAGATTCATTACCACACAGGAGGTCAATGAGGAGCAAGACAGATTCATTACCACACAGGAGGTCAATGGGGAGCAAGACAGATCCATTACCACACAGGAGGTCAATGAGGAGCAAGACAGATTCATTACCACACAGGAGGTCAATGAGGAGCAAGACACATTCATTACCACACAGGAGGTCAATGAGGAGCAAGACACATTCATTACCACACAGGAGGTCAATGAGGAGCAAGACAGATTCATTACCACACAGGAGATCAATGAGGAGCAAGACAGATTCATTACCCACACAGGAGATCAATGAGGAGCAAGACAGATTCATTACCACACAGGAGGTCAATGAGGAGCAAGACACATTCATGACCACACAGGAGGTCAATGAGGAGCAAGACACATTCATGACCACACAGGAGGTCAATGAGGAGCAAGACACATTCATGACCACACAGGAGGTCAATGAGGAGCAAGACACATTCATGACCACACAATAAGAGGGCAACAGTGGGGTTGTGGCTCTCAAGAAGATTATAAAGGAATATAGAGGGTTCTAGAGATTGTTTCATTTACTGATCTATAAATGGCTAATTAATTCAGATTAAGATTGTTTGTTCTCAGTTTTTTTTTTGATGTTTTGAATGTGGGTAACTATAAGGGTGGTTACGGTTGTGGATGACAGTGGGCAGCAGGGGAGGTATGCAACCATTAATGCTCTATGTTGCCTTTGTGCCGTGGCCTACGACTAACTAGCAGAGGGCATTTCATCCAGACTATTCACAGAGGAAAATTCCCTTGAATTTTTTTGGGGGGAATGTGAATGAGTCAAGGTCCAGAATGAGTCAAGGTCCTGACTATATCAAGGTCCAGAATCAGTCAAGGTGCAGAATGAGTCAAGGTCCAGAATGAGTCAAGGTCCAAACTATATCAAGGTCCAGAATGAGTCAAGGTGCAGAATGAGTCAAGGTCCAGAATGAGTCACGGTGCAGAATGAGTCAAGGCCCAGAATGAGTCAAGGTGCCGAATGAGTCAAGGTGCAGAATGGGTCAAGGTCCTGACTATATCAAGGTCCAGAATGAGTCAAGGTGCAGAATGAGTCAAGGTCCAGAATGAGTCAAGGTCCAAACTATATCAAGGTCCAGAATGAGTCAAGGTCCAAACTATATCAAGGTGCAGAATGAGTCAAGGTCCAGAATGAGTCACGGTGCAGAATGAGTCAAGGCCCAGAATGAGTCAAGGTGCAGAATGAGTCAAGGTGCAGAATGGGTCAAGGTCCTGACTATATGAAGGTCCAGAATGAGTCAAGGTGCAGAATGAGTCAAGGTCCAGAATGAGTCAAGGTCCAAACTATATCAAGGTCCAGAATGAGTCAAGGTCCAAACTATATCAAGGTGCAGAATGAGTCAAGGTGCAGAATGAGTCAAGGTGCAGAATGAGTCAAGGTGCAGAACGAGTCAAGGTCCAGAACGAGTCAAGGTCCAAACTATATCAAGGTCCAGAATGAGTCAAGGTCCAAACTATATCAAAGTCCAGAATGAGTCAAGGTGCAGAATGAGTCAAGGTCCAGAATGAGTCAAGGTGCAGAATGGGTCAAGGTGCAGAATGAGTCAAGGTCCAGAATGAGTCAAGGTGCAGAATGGGTCAAGGCCCAGAATGAGTCAATGTCCAGAATGAGTCAAGGCCCAGAATGAGTCAAGGTCCAGAACGAGTCAAGGTCCAAACTATATCAAGGTCCAGAATGAGTCAAGTTGCATAATGAGTCAAGGTTCAGACTCACAATACGTGAATAATAACTGGAGCACAAATGAATTACAGTCAGATTGTTGTAGTCATAAGAAACAGCGACCTTGAACTAAAACGGTATATATTAACTCTCCACTGCCATCTCAAACATTCCTCCACTTAAACCGTGATAATGATTGCAGATGGTCAACAGACATTTTTTTGGGGGGGGGGGGCGGGGGGGGGGCGGAGCGAGATGGAGAGAGAGACTTGATGACTACATTACCTCCAATGAATCTCTAGCCCAATCAGAGGCCACAAAGTAACACTTTGATGGTCCCCCCCCCCCCCCCCCCCCCCGGTGCACGTTTAGTTTTCTTGCTCTAGCACAATACAGCTAATTAATATGATAACCGAATCATAAAGCTTTGATTGTTTTAATTAGCTGTGTAGTGCTAGGGTGCTTGGGGGGGGGGGGTTGGGAAACACTGCTATAGGGAATAGGGTGCCATTTTGTGCGAAGTCAATGTACTACTGTCGGAAAAGACACAATGTATGTGTTGATCTTTATTATTTATAACCTAGGTAGCTATTCTCTGTAACGTGAGTCATGGTCATGCTGTATGCTGAACATCAACAGACACATTCGTGTCTTTTTCAAAGGGTCATTGTATCCGCTGAGAAATCAAGGTCTACCCTCCTTTTCTTTCCTCTCATGTATTTTCAATTCCTTTCCTCTCCTCTCATTTCCTTTCCTCTCCTCTCATTTCCTTTCCTCTCCTCTCATTTCCTTTCCTTTCCTCTCCTTTAATTTCCTTTCCTCTCCTCTCATTACCTTTCCTTTCCTCTCATTTCCTTTCCTCTCCTCTCATTTCCTTTCCTCTCCTCTCATTTCCTTTCCTTTCCTCTCCTCTCATTTCCTTTACTTTCCTCTCCTCTAATTTCCTTTGCTCTCCTCTCATTTCCTTTCCTTTCCTCTCCTCTCATTTCCTTTCCTCTCCTCTAATTTCCTTTCCTCTCCTCTCCTCTAATTTCCTTTGCTCTCCTCTCATTTCCTTTCCTTTCCTCTCCTCTCATTTCCTTTCCTCTCCTCTAATTTCCTTTCCTCTCCTCTCCTCTCATTTCCTTTCCTCTCCTCTCATTTCCTTTCCTTTCCTCTCCTCTAATTTCCTTTCCTCTCTTCTAATTTACTTTACTTTCCTCTAATTTACTTTCCTTTCCTCTCAGTTCCTTTCCTTTCCTGTAATTTCCTCTCCTCTCTCCGTCCATGTACCACTGAATGAGAGAATCCCCCTGCCTGTGGACGCAAACCCAGAATCATCCTTCCAGGAAATGAGAAAGAACAAACTTGGGCATGGAGAGGATAGACTCCTCGTTTGTCTGAGTCTAGCCCCACAACTATCGCCTGCTCGATCTCTGGCCTACAGATTGAATGAGTCACCGCCGGGGCCAATCAGGTGGTGCCGGGTCATTAACAAGGACCCTTGCATAGAAGACGCATGGAAATAAATAGGCTTATCATTATGCTGCATTATGGTCAATACCAAATCAACACTGTCGCTATGGCGGTTAAATAGAGAGATGTGGGTGTGGAGAGAGAGAGAGAGAGAGAGAGAGAGAGAGAGAGAGAGCGAGAGAGAGAGAGAGGGGGGAGGGAGAGAGAGAGAGAGAGAGAGAGAGAGAGAGGGGGGAGGGAGAGAGAGAGAGAGAGAGAGAGAGAGAGAGAGAGAGAGAGAGTGAGAGAGGGGGGAAGGAGGGAGAGAGAGAGAGAGAGAGAGAGAGAGAGAGAGAGGGGGGAGTGAGAGAGAGAGAGATTCCTGTCTAGATGGGGAAATAGCCGGTGCTTGATCAGAACATTAGTGGTTTAAGACATCTCTATTGTGAGGTCTCGTTGTGGGGGCTTTACGCACCCCTCGTGATGAGACCTAAGTATGTTATGTTCAGCCTTATCATGCACATCCCAGTCATTCTGAATCTGAGATAAACATCTAATGGTTTTTTGCTGTGCTGATACTGTTGTCACTGAAGCAGATAACATTGGCAAGTCTCTACACAGACAACTCATCAACACTCTTTGATTTGAATACAAAGTTCCCGTTGTGTGTAATTAAGTCGAGGCACCAGTCCATGATGGCGAAGCTGCGAACACCAGATACCCTCTAACCCCGCAGTCGCCATAATTGTGCCTTTTTGCCTTTAATTGTGTGGCTTTTGGGTCGAGGGCTCTCTGAGAAAGACAATGGTCACCCAGCAAGAGAGAGAATGGCTTTGTGTTGAACCTCTTTCCACGCCTGTGTCAGGTACCACTTTTGAAAGCACATCCAAACCACACTGCAAATGCTGTCAAAACACCTTGTTAACCACTGTTGGACATCAATTAACAGCCTCTTATATCGGGATACGTTCAGTCTCCTCAGTGCATTTCTAAATTTTTACATTTCTACACCTATTCAGTCAGTGCTTTGCGGGGGGATTTTGTATGTGAGCCACACAGGGTTTTTTAGTGTGGGGTTGGTGGATAATCATAGCTTACCCAATAGGCGATTTTGGCTTTTTAAAATATGAATTCAGATAATCCCCTCTGTGTTACCTCAAAGGGGGGGTTTCAGATCAAATGATACGCTCCCGGTTAAGGTCACCAATTAATAACTGATATGAGTGAGAGGACTCCATAAATGTCAGCAGTATTTTCCCTGTACCTTCTACAGGGAATTATTACCACCATAACATTTGAGTCTTTCACAATTCGAATTGGGACGGTGAAATATAATTGAGTGGAACACAACAGGAATGTCACGGAGCACCTGACCCGAGTAACAAAAAGGTATTGACAATCATTTCAAATACTTTGTCTGGGTTTGATTGAGCTTGCCTGGCGCAATTGAACCAATATCTGTCCAATCGAGGCAGACTAATGCAAACGCACAAAGTATTTGAAAGATTTCAAGTAGTACTTGAACGCAAGTCTACACGGAGCATTCATCCAGGTTGCCTGGATGGGGTCTGTTTTTGTACTCCTTTTGTGACTTGACTACCACACCTCTGACCTGTAAGACAACCGTATGGACTCACCCATCTCCCCCGGATCTCCTCTCCAACAACCACCCCAGCCATATCCTCTTTCCCCTCACATAGCTACACCCCCAGAAACATCCACACCTCCCCTCCCATAGCTAAACCTCCAGAAACATCCACACCTCCCCTCCCATAGCTAAACCTCCAGAAACATCCACACCTCCCCTCCCATAGCTATACCCCCAGAAACATCCACACTGCAGCCCTTTAGCAGCCTCACCAGTTTCAGGGAGGTTAATACCGACTCCATTTTGGGGCTTTATGAAATGGACCTCTCATGACCATAGATGTATTATTGATCTACTGATTGATCAGCTGTTTGTGTCTCCCAGATCTGTCTTAGTGCCTGGTTTTTCTCTGCAGAGGCACTTAGGGAAATCTAAGTGTCAAAAGGTATGATCAGAAGCAGTTGGATATACCCTCTAGAATACCACACAGAACTGGTGAGGCGAAGCACTTCAAATGAAGGAAATGACTAAAAATGAGTGCCCAGATTCATCTTCCGGATATCCTGTCTTACCGTAAAACTAGCTTGTACAGGAAGTTGCACATCTGTTATGAAAAATTGCCCGGTTGAATAAAAAACAGACGTTAGACTCCAAACCAAGACATTTTAAGCTGTGGCACACTCAAGTAACCTTTCCCGAGACCAGAAAACGTACATTGGCTCCCCAAACGAATGTCTATGCTTTAGCGCAGTGGGCTAACAGAATCTTCTGGCACGCAGGAGACCGAGTGTTCAAACCCAAGGTCGATCAGACAAGCAACAGCATACAGTAGGAAAATACTGTGCCAGGCTGCCAAGCTCCAGAAATGCCACAGCGACTCCCCTGCTCTGTCATTAAAGGCATATTCTCTGCAGAAATCATTAACCCAGCGTAATGGCTTTCGCACACCGCATTAGAGAGTGGAGGGGGAATGGGGTCCTCCATCACTATTGCCCCCCAAAATGATGGACCGCAGCTAGACGAAGGCTCCGGGGCGGTTAATGAACGCCCAGCGCCCAGTCAACAAATCACCACTTTCCCCCTTTCTATTCTTTCCATCTCTCCGTCTCTCTTTGCAGGCAACACTTTCAAAGGGACCTCCATTGAGGCTTTTTCAATTACTGTGTGTGTGTGTGTGTGTGTGTGTGTGTGTGTGTGTGTGTGTGTGTGTGTGTGTGTGTGTGTGTGTGTGTGTGTGTGTGTGTGTGTGTGTGTGTGTGTGTGTGTGTGTGTGTGTAATAAATTACAGTTCGTGGAATCTCTCTAGGGTTAAATAATCTCCAGTCACAGGGTGTGTAATCTCTCTAGGGTTAAATAATCTCCAGTCACAGGGTGTGTAATCTCTCTAGGGTTAAATAATCTCCAGTCACAGGGTGTGGAATCTCTCTAGGGTTAAATAATCTCCAGTCACAGGGTGTGTAACCTCTCTAGGGTTAAATAATCTCCAGTCACAGGGTGTGTAATCTCTCTAGGGTTAAATCATCTCCAGTTACAGGGTGTGTAATCTCTCTAGGGTTGATAATCTCCAACTACAGGGTGTGTAATCTCTCTAGGGTTAAATCATCTCCAGTTCGAGGGTGTGAAATCTCTCTAGGGTTAATAATATTTTATGTCTGTCTGCTTCTCTCTCTCTCTCCAAATTGCCCATGGTTCTATTCCAAATGACACCCTATTCCCTATATAGTGAACTACTTTTGACCAGAATCCTATGGGCCCTTGTGAAAAGTAGTGCCCTATATAGAGAATAGGGTGCTATTTGTGACTCATCCTATGTCTCCTTTTACTGCTGTTAGTACAGCTGGTTGTGCTTTATGTGTGTGTGTGTAGGGAGAAGTAAAGTGTGTGGTACAGTATGGCAGGGTTGTTTCCAGACTTCCTGCCCTCTTCTAGCCCACTAAGACAAGGGCTTGATTAGATGGAAGTAAAAAGGAAGCGTGCTCAGAGAAAATGTGGAGGTCCTAGTGTACTAGTGTTGTAGGTCGTACTAGTGTTGTAGGTCGTACATGTACTAGTGTTGTAGGTCGTACATGTACTAGTGTTGTAGGTCGTACTAGTGTTGTAGGTCGAACATGTACTAGTGTTGTAGGTCGAACATGTACTAGTGTTGTAGGTCGAACATGTACTAGTGTTGTAGGTCGAACATGTACTAGTGTTGTAGGTTGTACCAGTGTTGTAGGTCAAACATGTACTAGTGTTGTAGGTCGAACATGTACTAGTGTTGTAGGTCGTACTAGTGTTGTAGGTCGTACTAGTGTTGTAGGTCGTACATGTACTAGTGTTGTAGGTCGTACTAGTGTTGTAGGTCGTACTAGTGTTGTAGGTCGTACTAGTGTTGTAGGTCGTACTAGTGTTGTAGGTCGTACTAGTGTTGTAGAGCGTACTAGTGTTGTAGGTCGTACTAGTGTTGTAGGTCGTACTAGTGTTGTAGGTTGTACTAGTGTTGTAGGTCGTACTAGTGTTGTAGGTCGTACTAGTGTTGTAGGTTGTACTAGTGTTGTAGGTCGTACTAGTGTTGTAGGTTGTACTAGTGTTGTAGGTCATACTAGTGTTGTAGGTCGTACTAGTGTTGTAGGCCGTACATGTACTAGTGTTGTAGGTCGTACTAGTGTTGTAGGTCGTACATGTACTAGTGTTGTAGGTTGTACTAGTGTTGTAGAGCGTACTAGTGTTGTAGGTCATACTAGTGTTGTAGGTCGTACTAGTGTTGTAGGTCGTACTAGTGTTGTAGCTCGTACATGTACTAGTGTTGTAGGTCGTACTAGTGTTGTAGGTCGTACATGTACTAGTGTTGTAGGTTGTACTAGTGTTGTAGGTCGTACTAGTGTTGTAGGTCGTACTAGTGTTGTAGGTCGTATTAGTGTTGTAGGTCGTACTAGTGTTGTAGGTTGTACTAGTGTTGTAGTTCGTACTAGTGTTGTAGGTTGTACATGTACTAGTGTTGTAGGTCGTACTAGTGTTGTAGGTCGTACTAGTGTTGTAGGTTGTACTAGTGTTGCAGGTCGTACTAGTGTTGTAGGTTGTACATGTACTAGTGTTGTAGGTCGTACTAGTGTTGTAGGTCGTACTAGTGTTGTAGAGCGTACTAGTGTTGTAGGTCATACTAGTGTTGTAGGTCGTACTAGTGTTGTAGGTCGTACATGTACTAGTGTTGTAGGTCGTACTAGTGTTGTAGGTCGTACTAGTGTTGTAGGTCGTACTAGTGTTTTAGCTCGTACATGTACTAGTGTTGTAGGTTGTACTAGTGTTGTAGGTCGTACTAGTGTTGTAGGTCATACTAGTGTTGTAGGTCGTACTAGTGTTGTAGTTCGTACATTTACTAGTGTTGTAGGTTGTACTAGTGTTGTAGGTCGTACATGTACTAGTGTTGTAGGTCGTACTAATGTTGTAGGTCGTACATGTACTAGTGTTGTAGGTCGTACTAGTGTTGTAGGTCGTACTAGTGTTGTAGGTCATACATGTACTAGTGTTGTAGGTCGTACTAGTGTTGTAGTGTTGTAGGTCGTACTAGTGTTGTAGGTCGTACTAGTGTTGTAGGTCGTACGTGTACTAGTGTTGTAGGTCGTACATGTACTAGTGTTGTAGGTCGTACTAGTGTTGTAGGTCGTACTAGTGTTTGTAGGTCGTACTAGTGTTGTAGGTCGTACAAGTGTTGTAGGTCGTACTAGTGTTGTAGGTCGTACATGTACTAGTGTTGTAGGTCGTACTAGTGTTGTAGGTCGTACTAGTGTTGTAGGTCGTACTAGTGTTGTAGGTTGTACTAGTGTTGTAGGTTGTACTAGTGTTGTAGGCCGTACTAGTGTTGTAGGTCGTACATGTACTAGTGTTGTAGGTTGTACTAGTGTTGTAGGTTGTACTAGTGTTGTAGGTTGTACATGTACTAGTGTTGTAGGTTGTACTAGTGTTGTAGGTCGTACTAGTGTTGTAGGTCGTACATGTACTAGTGTTGTAGGTCGTACATGTACTAGTGTTGTAGGTCGTACATGTACTAGTGTTGTAGGTCGAACATGTACTAGTGTTGTAGGTTGTACATGTACTAGTGTTGTAGGTCGTACATGTACTAGTGTTGTAGGTCGTACATGTACTAGTGTTGTAGGTTGTACATGTACTCGTGTTGTAGGTCGTACATGTACTAGTGTTGTAGGTTGTACTAGTGTTGTAGGTTGTACTAGTGTTGTAGGTTGTACATGTACTAGTGTTGTAGGTCGTACTAGTGTTGTAGGTTGTACATGTACTAGTGTTGTAGGTTGTACTAGTGTTGTAGGTCGTACTAGTGTTGTAGGTCGTACTAGTGTTGTAGGTCGTACTAGTGTTGTAGGTCGTACATGTACTAGTGTTGTAGGTTGTACCAGTGTTGTAGGTCGTACTAGTGTTGTAGGTCGTACATGTACTAGTGTTGTAGGTTGTACTAGTGTTGTAGGTCGTACTAGTGTTGTAGGTCATACTAGTGTTGTAGGTCGTACTAGTGTTGTAGGTCGTACTAGTGTTGTAGGTCGTACTACTGTTGTAGGTCGTACTAGTGTTGTAGGTCGTACTAGTGTTGTAGGTTGTACTAGTGTTGTAGGTTGTACTAGTGTTGTAGGTCGTACTAGTGTTGTAGGTCGTACTAGTGTTGTAGGTCGTACTAGTGTTGTAGGTTGTACTAGTGTTGTAGGTCGTACTAGTGTTGTAGGTTGTACTAGTGTTGTAGGTCGTACTAGTGTTGTAGGTCGTACTAGTGTTGTAGGTTGTACTAGTGTTGTAGGTTGTACTAGTGTTGTAGGTCGTACTAGTGTTGTAGGTTGTACTAGTGTTGTAGGTCGTACTAGTGTTGTAGGTTGTACTAGTGTTGTAGGTCGTACTAGTGTTGTAGGTCGTACTAGTGTTGTAGGTCGTACAAGTGTTGTAGGTCGTACTAGTGTTGTAGGTCGTACATGTACTAGTGTTGTAGGTCGTACTAGTGTTGTAGGTCGTACTAGTGTTGTAGGTCGTACTAGTGTTGTAGGTTGTACTAGTGTTGTAGGTCGTACATGTACTAGTGTTGTAGGTTGTACATGTACTAGTGTTGTAGGTCGTACTAGTGTTGTAGGTCGTACATGTACTAGTGTTGTAGGTCGTACTAGTGTTGTAGGTCGTACATGTACTAGTGTTGTAGGTCGTACATGTACTAGTGTTGTAGGTTGTACATGTACTAGTGTTGTAGGTTGTACTAGTGTTGTAGGCCGTACTAGTGTTGTAGGTCGTACATGTACTAGTGTTGTAGGTTGTACTAGTGTTGTAGGTCGTACTAGTGTTGTAGGTTGTACATGTACTAGTGTTGTAGGTTGTACTAGTGTTGTAGGTCATACTAGTGTTGTAGGTCGTACATGTACTAGTGTTGTAGGTCGTACATGTACTAGTGTTGTAGGTCGTACATGTACTAGTGTTGTAGGTCGAACATGTACTAGTGTTGTAGGTTGTACATGTACTAGTGTTGTAGGTCGTACATGTACTAGTGTTGTAGGTCGTACATGTTGTAGGTACATGTACTCGTGTTGTAGGTCGTACATGTACTAGTGTTGTAGGTTGTACTAGTGTTGTAGGTTGTACTAGTGTTGTAGGTTGTACATGTACTAGTGTTGTAGGTCGTACTAGTGTTGTAGGTTGTACATGTACTAGTGTTGTAGGTTGTACTAGTGTTGTAGGTCGTACTAGTGTTGTAGGTCGTACTAGTGTTGTAGGTCGTACTAGTGTTGTAGGTCGTACATGTACTAGTGTTGTAGGTTGTACCAGTGTTGTAGGTCGTACTAGTGTTGTAGGTCGTACATGTACTAGTGTTGTAGGTTGTACTAGTGTTGTAGGTCGTACTAGTGTTGTAGGTCATACTAGTGTTGTAGGTCGTACTAGTGTTGTAGGTCGTACTAGTGTTGTAGGTCGTACTAGTGTTGTAGGTCGTACTAGTGTTGTAGGTTGTACTAGTGTTGTAGGTCGTACTAGTGTTGTAGGTCGTACATGTACTAGTGTTGTAGGTTGTACTACTGTTGTAGGTCGTACTAGTGTTGTAGGTCGTACTAGTGTTGTAGGTTGTACTAGTGTTGTAGGTTGTACTAGTGTTGTAGGTCGTACTAGTGTTGTAGGTCGTACTAGTGTTGTAGGTCGTACTAGTGTTGTAGGTTGTACTAGTGTTGTAGGTCGTACTAGTGTTGTAGGTTGTACTAGTGTTGTAGGTCGTACTAGTGTTGTAGGTCGTACTAGTGTTGTAGGTTGTACTAGTGTTGTAGGTTGTACTAGTGTTGTAGGTCGTACTAGTGTTGTAGGTTGTACTAGTGTTGTAGGTCGTACTAGTGTTGTAGGTTGTACTAGTGTTGTAGGTTGTACTAGTGTTGTAGGTCATACTAGTGTTGTAGGTTGTACTAGTGTTGTAGGTCGTACTAGTGTTGTAGGTCGTACATGTACTAGTGTTGTAGGTTGTACTAGTGTTGTAGGTTGTACTAGTGTTGTAGGTTGTACTAGTGTTGTAGGTTGTACTAGTGTTGTAGGTCATACTAGTGTTGTAGGTCGTACATGTACTAGTGTTGTAGGTTGTACTAGTGTTGTAGGTCGTACATGTACTAGTGTTGTAGGTTGTACTAGTGTTGTAGGTCGTACTAGTGTTGTAGGTCGTACATGTACTAGTGTTGTAGGTTGTACTAGTGTTGTAGGTCGTACTAGTGTTGTAGGTTGTACTAGTGTTGTAGGTCGTACTAGTGTTGTAGGTTGTACATGTACTAGTGTTGTAGGTCGTACATGTACTAGTGATGTAGGTTGTACATGTACTAGTGTTGTAGGTCGTACATGTACTACTGTTGTAGGTTGTACATGTACTAGTGTTGTAGGTCGTACATGTACTACTGTTGTAGGTCGTACTAGTGTTGTAGGTTGTACATGTACTAGTGTTGTAGGTCGTACATGTACTAGTGATGTAGGTTGTACATGTACTAGTGTTGTAGGTCGTACATGTACTACTGTTGTAGGTTGTACATGTACTAGTGTTGTAGGTCGTACATGTACTACTGTTGTAGGTCGTACATGTACTAGTGTTGTAGGTCGTACATGTACTACTGTTGTAGGTTGTACATGTACTAGTGTTGTAGGTCGTACATGTACTACTGTTGTAGGTTGTACATGTACTAGTGTTGTAGGTCGTACATGTACTAGTGCTGGGAAAATATAAAAGATAGAAACGGCCCAAAACCATGAGCTCATCGTAGGAAAATGTTTGATGTTGAGCTAACTTCGCCAGTGCTTTCTTTTCCAAATATGTAACTAAATATGTAGCTAAAATACATTATTAAGAACTAAAGAACAAAAATACATTAGTTGCTGCTTTTGCAACAGCTAATGGGGATCCTAATAAAATACCAAATACGGTTTTAGTCAACACATGGACAAAATCTTACCAAATAACTTTTGGCACAATGCACACTTAGGACTTGGGAGAGCCATTAGGAAACTAAAGAACTGATGAAGGAGAAAACTATGGCTTTCTCAAGCGCTTGTTTCACATCCCCCTTTCTCGCCTCACAATTTACCTCCATGTTGTTTTCCCACATTGATTGAGACGAACGAAAGGAAGAAACCAAGTGAACCACGGGGGAAAAAAGCTACGGATGGTTTCTCTTGACATAGTGTCCAAGAGAATGTCACAGAGGAGGACAGACAGGATAGGATGGTTTCTCTTGACATAGTGTCCACGAGAATGTCACAGAGGAGGACAGACAGGATAGGATGGTTTCTCTTGACATAGTGTCCATGAGAATATCCTAGAGGAAGACAGACAGGATAGGATGGTTTCTCTTGACATAGTGTCCACGAGAATGTCACAGAGGAGGACAGACGGGATAGGATGGTTTCTCTTGACATAGTGTCCATGAGAATATCCTAGAGGAAGACAGACAGGATAGGATGGTTTCTCTTGACATAGTGTCCATGAGCGTCATTATCAGAGGTCTCTGCGCCGCTTTGAGCGTAGTGACACATCGTCCTGCCGGGTAACTGACCGTCTGTCAGTGAGTTTGGGTCAAAAGACAAAGGTAACAGCCAAAGTGACATTATTTATTAATAAATAAACTTCTGTGTTTCCTCGAGGCTGTTACTATCTGTGTGAGGGTCGACGCTGGAGACGAGAAGCAGGTAGAGGGAGTGAAGATTTAATAACCAACGGACACGAAACAGAACGGGACCAGCGTCTTGGACAGGGGGGAAATGCTGACACAGGGAACAAACTGAGGAGCAGACAGATATAAAGGGGGTAATCAACAAAGTAATGGGAGTCCAGGTGAGTCCAAAATTGCGCGGCTGAGCGTAGTGATGGTGACAGGTGTGCGTAATGAAGGGCAGCCTGGCGCCGTCGAGCGCCAGAGAGCGGGAGCAGGCGTGACTATCTGATCTGAATGCAATTACAATGGAATGATTTAAATACATGTTTATACAGTGGTTTTACTTGACTGATTAATCTAATGTAAAGTATTCCATTATAACATACTTATATCTGTGAACCCACCGTAAACCCACCGTAAACCCACCGTAAACCCACCATAAACCCACCATAAACCCACCGTAAACCCACCGTAAACCCACCATAAACCCACCGTAAACCCACCATAAACCCACCGTAAACCCACCGTAAACCCACCGTAAACCCACCGTAAACCCAACATAAACCCACCGTAAACCCACCGTAAACCCACCGTAAACCCACATTAAACCCACCATAAACCCACCGTAAACCCACCGTAAATCCACCGTAAACCCACCGTAAACCCACCGTAAACCCACCATAAACCCACCATAAACCCACCATAAACCCACCGTAAACCCACCATAAACCCACCATAAACCCACCGTAAACCCACCATAAACCCACCATAAACCCACCGTAAACCCACCGTAAACCCACCATAAACCCACCGTAAACCCACCGTAAACCCACCATAAACCCACCGTAAACCCACCGTAAACCCACCGTAAACCCAACATAAACCCACCGTAAACCCACCGTAAACCCACCGTAAACCCACATTAAACCCACCATAAACCCACCGTAAACCCACCGTAAATCCACCGTAAACCCACCGTAAACCCACCGTAAACCCACCGTAAACCCACCGTAAACCCACCGTAAACCCACCGTAAACCCACCATAAACCCACCGTAAACCCACTGTAAACCCACCGTAAACCCACCATAAACCCACCGTAAACCCACCGTAAACCCACCGTAAACCCACCGTAAACCCACCATAAACCCACCGTAAACCCACCGTAAACCCACCATAATGATTGAAAAGAGAACCTTTTTGAGCCTCGTTGTTATTATTTGTATTGCGTTACTATTTTTCCTTTTAATTTATTGAGCAAATTTTTATCAATTATTATTATTTTATTGATTTTCTTAACTCTGCATTGTAAGAGGGGGGCTCGTAAGCATTTCACGGTCCACACCTGTTGTATACGGCGCATGTGACCATTACAATTTGATTTGGGTTTGATTCAAGAGGTGAAATGAATACCGATGAACGGTGTCATCTTCCCCTCGCTAGACTAGACACTCACTCCGGTGATCCATGCTAACACTGTTTTGAAAAATCTAACCTTCAAATCAAGACCAGTGGCAGAAAACTCATTATTCTTCCTATGGCTCTGTCGT
This sequence comes from Oncorhynchus kisutch, assembly GCF_002021735.2. Taxonomy (NCBI): domain Eukaryota; kingdom Metazoa; phylum Chordata; class Actinopteri; order Salmoniformes; family Salmonidae; genus Oncorhynchus; species Oncorhynchus kisutch. The sequence continues at coordinate 40,230,036 of NC_034182.2, forward strand.
TGGATCGCTTCAAGACATTTCTTTCAGCCTAAAAATGAACCTGCCTTGTGCTGACTCACAGCCTGTTCAGTCCATGTGATTCAGAATAATGACGATTCACTCATTTGTAATCATCTGGAGCACACAGGTAGAGTTCATTACCAGCAATGCTTTCCGCAGTACTTTAGACTTAATGGACTAATAACAGAAAACAAAAACACAATGCAGCAGGCAAACGTTTTAGTATTTTGTTTGTTTGTTTGTTTGTTTGTTTGTTTGTTTGTTTGTAGTCAACTGAGTCTGCTGAAGGAGAGCGCTGCTAGACAAACCCAGTCCTTTTTGGTTTGACAGAATGGACTTGGACAGGCCAGTTTGTAGAAGTAACATCTAGTTTAAAGTACCATGAAATGAGGAGACCTGCATGCTCCACTGCCTGCCCAACAGGCTCCTGTTCCCCCGACCTCCTGCTCCACTGCCTGCCCAACAGGCTCCTGTTCCCCCGACCTCCTGCTCCACTGCCTGCCCAACAGGCTCCTGTTCCCCCGACCTCCTGCTCCACTGCCTGCCCAACAGGCTCCTGTTCCCCCGACCTCCTGCTCCACTGCCTGCCCAACAGGCTCCTGTTCCCCCGACCTCCTGCTCCACAGCCTGCCCAACAGGCTCCTGTTCCCCAGACCTCCTGCTCGACTGCCTGCCCAACAGGATCCTGACCCCCCGACCTCCTACTCTACTGCCTGGCCAACATGCTCCTGACCCCCCGATCTACTACTCTACTGCCTGCCCAACATGCTCCTGACCCCCGACCTCCTACTCTACTGCCTGGCCAACATGCTCCTGACCCCCCGACCTCCTACTCTACTGCCTGGCCAACATGCTCCTGACCCCCCGACCTCCTACTCTACTGCCTGGCCAACATGCTCCTGACCCTTCTGACAACTCTCTCTCTCTCCCTGTTTCTCACATACCTAAACACATCTGACTACTCTCTTTCTCTCTCTCCCTGTTTCTCACATACCTAAACACATCTGACTACTCTCTCTCTCTCTCGCGCCCAGTTTCTCACATACCTAAACACATCTGACTACTCTCTCTCTCTCTCCCTGTTTCTCACATACCTAAACACATCTGACTACTCTCTCTCCCTGTTTCTCACATACCTAAACACATCTGACGACTCTCTCTCTCTCTCCCTGTTTCTCACATACCTAAACACATCTGACTACTCTCTCTCTCTCTCCCTGTTTCTCACATACCTAAACACATCTGACTACTCTCTCTCTCCCTGTTTCTCACATACCTAAACACATCTGACTACTCTCTCTCCCTGTTTCTCACATACCTAAACACATCTGACTACTCTCTTTCTCTCTCTCCCTGTTTCTCACATACCTAAACACATCTGACTACTCTCTTTCTCTCTCTCCCTGTTTCTCACATACCTAAACACAGCTGACTACTCTCTTTCTCTCTCTCGCTGTTTCTCACATACCTAAACACATCTGACTACTCTCTCTCTCTCTCGCGCCCAGTTTCTCACATACCTAAACACATCTGACTACTCTCTCTCTCTCCCTGTTTCTCACATACCTAAACACATCTGACTACTCTCTCTCCCTGTTTCTCACATACCTAAACACATCTGACTACTCTCTTTCTCTCTCTCCCTGTTTCTCACATACCTAAACACATCTGACTACTCTCTTTCTCTCTCTCCCTGTTTCTCACATACCTAAACACATCTGACTACTCTCTCTCTCTCTCCCTGTTTCTCACATACCTAAACACATCTGACTACTCTCTCTCTCTCTCTCTCCCTGTTTCTCACATACCTAAACACATCTGACTACTCTCTCTCTCTCTCGCGCCCAGTTTCTCACATACCTAAACACATCTGACTACTCTCTCTCTCTCCCTGTTTCTCACATACCTAAACACATCTGACTACTCTCTCTCCCTGTTTCTCACATACCTAAACACATCTGACTACTCTCTTTCTCTCTCTCCCTGTTTCTCACATACCTAAACACATCTGACTACTCTCTTTCTCTCTCTCCCTGTTTCTCACATACCTAAACACATCTGACTACTCTCTCTCTCTCTCCCTGTTTCTCACATACCTAAACACATCTGACTACTCTCTCTCTCTCTCCCTGTTTCTCACATACCTAAACACATCTGACTACTCTCTCTCTCTCTCCCTGTTTCTCACATACCTAAACACATCTGACTACTCTCTCTCCCTGTTTCTCACATACCTAAACACGTCTGACTACTCTCTCTCCCTGTTTCTCACATACCTAAACACATCTGACTACTCTCTCTCTCTCTCCCTGTTTCTCACATACCTAAACACATCTGACTACACTCTCTCTCTCTCCCTGTTTCTCACATACCTAAACACATCTGACTACTCTCTCTCCCTGTTTCTCACATACCTAAACACATCTGACTACTCTCTTTCTCTCTCTCCCTGTTTCTCACATACCTAAACACATCTGACTACTCTCTTTCTCTCTCTCCCTGTTTCTCACATACCTAAACACAGCTGACTACTCTCTTTCTCTCTCTCGCTGTTTCTCACATACCTAAACACATCTGACTACTCTCTCTCTCTCTCGCGCCCAGTTTCTCACATACCTAAACACATCTGACTACTCTCTCTCTCTCCCTGTTTCTCACATACCTAAACACATCTGACTACTCTCTCTCCCTGTTTCTCACATACCTAAACACATCTGACTACTCTCTTTCTCTCTCTCCCTGTTTCTCACATACCTAAACACATCTGACTACTCTCTTTCTCTCTCTCCCTGTTTCTCACATACCTAAACACATCTGACTACTCTCTCTCTCTCTCCCTGTTTCTCACATACCTAAACACATCTGACTACTCTCTCTCTCTCTCTCTCCCTGTTTCTCACATACCTAAACACATCTGACTACTCTCTCTCTCTCTCGCGCCCAGTTTCTCACATACCTAAACACATCTGACTACTCTCTCTCTCTCCCTGTTTCTCACATACCTAAACACATCTGACTACTCTCTCTCCCTGTTTCTCACATACCTAAACACATCTGACTACTCTCTTTCTCTCTCTCCCTGTTTCTCACATACCTAAACACATCTGACTACTCTCTTTCTCTCTCTCCCTGTTTCTCACATACCTAAACACATCTGACTACTCTCTCTCTCTCTCCCTGTTTCTCACATACCTAAACACATCTGACTACTCTCTCTCTCTCTCCCTGTTTCTCACATACCTAAACACATCTGACTACTCTCTCTCTCTCTCCCTGTTTCTCACATACCTAAACACATCTGACTACTCTCTCTCCCTGTTTCTCACATACCTAAACACGTCTGACTACTCTCTCTCCCTGTTTCTCACATACCTAAACACATCTGACTACTCTCTCTCTCTCTCCCTGTTTCTCACATACCTAAACACATCTGACTACACTCTCTCTCTCTCCCTGTTTCTCACATACCTAAACACATCTGACTACTCTCTCTCCCTGTTTCTCACATACCTAAACACGTCTGACTACTCTCTCTCCCTGTTTCTCACATACCTAAACACATCTGACTACTCTCTCTCTCTCTCTCTCCCTGTTTCTCACATACCTAAACACATCTGACTACTCTCTCTCTCTCTCCCTGTTTCTCACATACCTAAACACATCTGACTACTCTCTCTCTCTC
>NC_034182.2:40236217-40281217 GCF_002021735.2 Oncorhynchus kisutch
AGAGCACACAGCAACATGTTCGCTGATACGGAGTTACTGGCAAAATGGCATCAGATAACGGTCCTCAATTTTCATGCTCTCTCTGTCTGGGTCTCTCTGTCTGGGTCTCTCTGCCTGGGTCTCTCTGTCTGGGTCTCTCTGTCTGGGTTTCTCTGTCTGGGTTTCTCTGCCTGGGTCTCTCTGTCTGGGTCTCTCTGTCTGGGTCTCTCTGTCTGGGTTTCTCTGCCTGGATCTCTCAGCCTGGGTCTCTCTGCCTGTGTCTCTCTGTCTGGGTTTCTCTGTCTGGGTCTCTCTGTCTGGGTTTCTCTGTCTGGGTCTCTCTGCCTGGGTCTCTCTGCCTGTGTCTCTCTGTCTGGGTCTCTCTGCCTGGGTCTCTCTGCCTGGGTTTCTCTGCCTGGGTCTCTCTGTCTGGGTCTCTCTGTCTGGGTTTCTCTGTCTGGGTCTCTCTGTCTGGGTTTCTCTGTCTGGGTCTCTCTGCCTGGGTCTCTCTGCCTGGGTCGCTCTGTCTGGGTCTCTCTGTCTGGGTTTCTCTGCCTGGATCTCTCTGTCTGGGTTTCTCTGCCTGGATCTCTCTGCCTGGGTCTCTCTGCCTGGGTCTCTCTGTCTGGGTCTCTCTGCCTGGGTCTCTCTGCCTGGGTCTCTCTGTCTGGGTCTCTCTGTCTGTGTTTCTCTGCCTGGATCTCTCTGCCTGGGTCTCTCTGCCTGGGTCTCTCTGTCTGGGTCTCTCTGCCTGTGTCTCTCTGTCTGGGTCTATCTGCCTGGGTCTTTCTGCCTGGGTCTCTCTGCCTGGGTCTCTCTGTCTGGGTCTCTCTGTCTGGGTCTCTCTGTGAAACGGTGTGTGTCGGGGGAGTAAGGGGGTGAGGCAGGAAATGCTGGGGGAGAAGACGGGTATGGTGGATGAATAGGGGATGGAGATGGGAGAGGTGTGGAGGCGCTGGTGGTGGGAGGAGAGGAGGATGATCTGCTGCCTGGCGTTCCATTCCCACCACCCCGGGCCATGGATCTTCCAACAGCCCCCGTTTCTCTCTGGCAGACAAATGAGGCCGTTTGGAACGGAAAGAGCAGGAGGACAGCCCCGCTTCTCTCAGCGAGTCAGCATGTCTACACGCTTAGAAACATGGTGCTATTTAGAACCTAAAAGGGTTATTTGGCTGTCCCCATAGGAGAACCCTTTGAAGAACCCTTTTTGGTTCCATGTAGAACTATTTTGGTTCAAGGTAGAATCCTTGTGGGTTCAATCTAGGACCCTTTCTACTTGGAACGCAAAATGGTTCTACCTGGAACCAAAAAGGGTTCTACCTGGAACCAAAAGGTGTTCTACCTGGAACCAAAAAGGGTTCTACCTGGAACCCCAAATGGGTTCTACCTGGAACCAAAAAGGGTTCTACCTGGAACCAAAAGGTGTTCTACCTGGAACCAAAAAGTGTTCTACCTGGAACCCCAAAGGGGTTCTACCTGGAACCAAAAAGGGTTCTACCTGGAACCAAAAGGGGTTCTCCTATGGTACAGAGTGTACTCTCCCACTCAGAGTCAATGCAGAGGGCCTGTAAACAAGGTGGTGTTTCTGGCTTCTGGCCTCTCTTCTCGCCATCCATGATATTCAAGTGCTAAAACTCATCAGCCAAAGTAAAGTGTGCTGCAAAGGGAAAGTGGCTTCTTGTCAAGCCTGACACTGCTTAACGAGAGCCCACGGCTCTTTGCTCACCTCCTTTTCTCAATGAAACTTTCCTTATTAAGATGGCTGGATAGGTTCAACTCTACAGGGCAATGTGTTGGTCTCACTGTAATAACAAACTACAAAGCCAATCTGAAAAAGACCTATGGAAGTTTTGCCCTGTAAAGCCGCGTGGCTTTATTCCAAATTTGACAGTGGGAACCGGGAAAATAGTATTGATGGGAGAATATAGCCTCCTCTCAAGCACTCAGGTTATATAACCTGGTAATGGTTTAAATAACTACTGACACATCATCCTCCTCCAATACCGCTATACTGTGATTATCTGTTGTGTAAGAGAAGGGCTGAAATCCAGTTAATCTCTCAAGTGGTTGGAAACTTTCCCTGAACCGAGAGAACAAATACAGGCATAGAGGCTATGCATGGGGCATCATAGTGGGCTAGATATCCTGGTATAGGGCTTTTAGAAAGAGAGGTACACTCTAACATAAACGGTTTCAAAAGGGTTCTGAAACTGTCCCCATAGGAGAACCCTTTTTTAAGTTCCAGGTGGAACTCTTTTGGGATCCATGTAGAACCCTCTATGGAAAGGGTTCTACATGGAACCCAAAATGGTTATACCTGGAACCAAAAGGGATTCTTTAAAGGGTCCTCCTATGGGGACAGCCGAAGAACCCTTTTTGGTTCTAGATAGCACCTTTTTTTCTAAGTATGTACTCCCCCCTACACACTGTTCAACTCCCCTACACACTGTTCAACTCCCCTACACACTGTTCAACTCCCCTACACACTGTTAAACTCCCCTACACACTGTTAAACTCCCCTACACACTGTTCAACTCCCCTACACACTGTTCAACTCCCCTACACACTGTTCAACTCCCCTACACACTGTTCAACTCCCCAGTACACACTGTTAAACTCCCCAGTACACACTGTTAAACTCCCCTACACACTGTTAAACTCCCAAGTACACACTGTTAAACTCCCCTACACACTGTTAAACTCCCCTACACACTGTTCAACTCCCCTACACACTGTTAAACTCCCCTACACACTGTTAAACTCCCCTACACACTGTTCAACTCCCCTACACACTGTTAAACTCCCCTACACACTGTTAAACTCCCCTACACACTGTTAAACTCCCCTACACACTGTTAAACTCCCCTACACACTGTTCAACTCCCCTACTCACTGTTAAACTCCTCTACACACTGTTCAACTCCCCTACACACTGTTAAACTCCCCTACACACTGTTCAACTCCCCTACACACTGTTCAACTCCCCTACACACTGTTCAACTCCCCTACACACTGTTAAACTCCCCTACACACTGTTCAACTCCCCTACACACTGTTCAACTCCCCTACACACAGTGGCTATGCAATACATAAACATAACAGTTGGGATATGAATACTGACACTAAAAGGATCCCACACAGTGGACTAAAAAGGCTTTCATTAGCGGGCGGACTAAAAAGGCTTCCATTAGTGGGCAGACTAAAAAGGCTTCCATTAGTGGGCGGACTAAAAATGCTTTCATTAGTGGGCGGACTAAAAAGGCTTCCATTAGTGGGCGGACTAAAAAGGCTTCCATTAGTGGGCGGACTAAAAAGAGCTTTCATTAGTGGGCGGACTAAAAAGGCTTTCATTAGTGGGCGGACCAAAAAGGCTTTCATTAGTGGGCGGACTAAAAAGGCTTCCATTAGTGGGCGGACTAAAAAGAGCTTTCATTAGTGGGCGGACTAAAAAGGCTTTCATTAGTGGGCGGACTAAAAAGGCTTTCATTAGTGGGCGGACCAAAAAGGCTTTCATTAGTGGGCGGACTAAAAAGGCTTCCATTAGTGGGCGGACTAAAAAGGCTTCCATTAGTGGGCGGACTAAAAAGAGCTTTCATTAGTGGGCGGACTAAAAAGGCTTCCATTAGTGGGCGGACTAAAAAGGCTTTCATTAGTGGGCGGACTAAAAAGAGCTTTCATTAGTGGGCGGACTAAAAAGGCTTTCATTAGTGGGCGGACTAAAAAGGCTTCCATTAGTGGGCGGACTAAAAAGAGCTTTCATTAGTGGGCGGACTAAAAAGAGCTTTCATTAGTGGGCGGACTAAAAAGGCTTTCATTAGTGGGCGGACTAAAAAGAGCTTTCATTAGTGGGCGGACTAAAAAGGCTTTCATTAGTGGGCGGACTAAAAAGGCTTTCATTAGTGGGCGGACTAAAAAGAGCTTTCATTAGTGGGCGGACTAAAAAGGCTTTCATTAGTGGGCGGACTAAAAAGGCTTTCATTAGTGGGCGGACTAAAAAGGGGCATGACGCCTTGTTATAGTCCACATATCAAACCTTTGAGGAGAGGGAACCTACGGTCAAACCGACTGCATATTTGTAGTTAGCAAAAGGACGGAGAGAGAAAAAGAGGTGAAATACATATAGGAGCGGGCGACTAATGGAAGTTGAGTTTTTCAGAGGAAGTCTGCCTCCTACTCGTCCGTCCTCCTCCTACTCGTCCGTCCTCCTCCTGCTCTTCCATGGAAGTAAAACCAACACTTTCTCTCCCCTTTTCGCTCTCTCTCTGAGAGCTCTCATTCCATTACATCTTCCTCAAGTTCCCGAGTCGAACCAACACTCTCTCTAGCCTTTTCGCTCTCTCTCTGGGAGCTCTCATTCCATTACATCTTCCTCAAGTTCCCGAGTCGAGGCCCTGAAAGGCGGAGCATGTGGACAGCAGTCAGGACTGATACGGTACTTTGTAAATAGGTCTTGCTGTAAATGCACGGAAACAAGGCATATGTGTAAGTAAGTAACTGCTGAGCGGAAATCAATTTGAAAAGCACAATGATGGATAAGAGATTATTGATATTTACTCCCTAAGTGTAGGCTGAAGTCGAGTGAAAGTTAACAGTTAGCATGGGGATCCAGATGGGTTGGCTAACAAGAAGGGTAGCCTAGTGGTTAGAGTGTAGGGGTGGCAGGTAGCCTAGTGGTTAGAGTGTAGGGGCGGCAGGTAGCCTAGTGGTTAGAGTGTAGGGGCGGCAGGTAGCCTAGTGGTTAGAGTGTAGGGGCGGCAGGTAGCCTAGTGGTTAGAGTGTAGGGGCGGCAGGTAGCCTAGTGGTTAGAGTGTAGGGGCGGCAGGTAGCCTAGTGATTAGAGTGTAGGGGCGGCAGGTAGCCTAGTGGTTAGAGTGTAGGGGCGGCAGGTAGCCTAGTGGTTAGAGTGTAGGGCCGGCAGGTAGCCTAGTGGTTAGAGTGTAGGGGCGGCAGGTAGCCTAGTGGTTAGAGTGTAGGGGCGGCAGGTAGCCTAGTGGTTAGAGTGTAGGGGCGGCAGGTAGCCTAGTGGTTAGAGTGTAGGGGCGGCAGGTAGCCTAGTGGTTAGAGTGTAGAGGAGGCAGGTAGCCTAGTGGTTAGAGTGTAGGGGCGGCAGGTAGCCTAGTGGTTAGAGTGTAGGGGCGGCAGGTAGCCTAGTGGTTAGAGTGTAGGGGAGGCAGGTAGCCTAGTGGTTAGAGTGTAGGGGCGGTAGGTAGCCTAGTGGTTAGAGTGTAGGGGCGGCAGGTAGCCTAGTGGTTAGAGTGTAGGGGCGGCAGGTAGCCTAGTGGTTAGAGTGTAGGGGCGGCAGGTAGCCTAGTGGTTAGAGCATTGGGCCAGTAACCGAAAGGTTGGTGGATGGAATCCCCAAGCTGACAAGGTAAAAAACTGCCCCTCCCCTCTAACCACTAGGCTACCTGCCGCACCTACACTCTAACCACTAGGCTACCTACCGGCCCTACACTCTAACCACTAGGCTACCTACCGCCCCTCCCCTCTAACCACTAGGCTACCTACCGCCCCTCCCCTCTAACCACTAGGCTACCTGCCACCCCTCCCCTCTACCACTAGGCTACCTACCGCCCCTCCCCTCTAACCACTAGGCTACCTACCGCCACTCCCCTCTAACCACTAGGCTACCTGCCGTCCCTCCACTCTAACCACTAGGCTACCTGCTGCCCCTCCCCTCTAACCACTAGGCTACCTACCACCCCTCCCCTGTAACCACTAGGCTACCTACCACCCCTCCCCTCTAACCACTAGGCTACCTGCCGTCCCTCCACTCTAACCACTAGGCTACCTACCGCTCCTTCCCTCTAACCACTAGGCTACCTGCTTTACAAGTGACGGGAGGAAATTCTCCCCCAACAGTGAGCATCAAACTGGTGTAACTGGTGACAGAGATACACGGACTGTGGTTTTTCTGTTCTGCGTCTGAAACTAGGGCTGGATGATATATCGAATTCATTCGATTCATTTGAATGTATGTTTGTTCGCGATGTTCTCAAATTTGTATTTTTTCCGCGTTTTTATGAGCCTTTATGTCCGCTTGTTCTCATGTTTGGTCTCGTCTCTTGGCTCCTCTGTGCATCTTCCCATTTACACCAGAGGTCTATATATAATGAACGAGATGCACGTCTCCGTCCCTGACAATGGGAGTCGTTGTCCCAAAGGCGGTAAGGCAGGTGACATATTTAGGTTCAAAATAAGCCATAGAAACGTATTGGGCTTACTTTTTTTGCGAGACTGAACCCTCTTGCTTCGCCCTCTTCCTCTATGGTTTACACACCAAGCCCCTCCCCCTGCCTCTCACGCCAACCATGTTAAGAGATCACATCTTCCTCTATGGTTTACACATCAAGCCCCTCCCCCTGCCTCTCACGCCAACCATGTTAAGAGATCACATCTTTCTCTATGGTTTACACATCAAGCCCCTCCCCCTGCCTCTCACGCCAACCATGTTAAGAGATCACATCTTTCTCTATGGTTTACACATCAAGCCCCTCCCCCTGCCTCTCACGCCAACCATGTTAAGAGATCACATCTTTCTCTATGGTTTACACATCAAGCCCCTCCCCCTGCCTCTCACGCCAACCATGTTAAGAGATCACATCTTCCTCTATGGTTTACACACCAAGCCCCTCCCCCTGCCTCTCACGCCAACCATGTTAAGAGATCACATCTTTCTCTATGGTTTACACATCAAGCCCCTCCCCCTGCCTCTCACGCCAACCATGTTGAGATCACATCTTCCTCTATGGTTTACACACCAAGCCCCTCCCCCTGCCTCTCAAGCCAACCATCTTAAGAGATCACATCTTCCTCTATGGTTTACACATCAAGCCCCTCCCCCTGCCTCTCACGCCAACCATGTTAAGAGATCACATCTTCCTCTATGGTTTACACACCAAGCCCCTCCCCCTGCCTCTCAAGCCAACCATCTTAAGAGATCACATCTTCCTCTATGGTTTACACATCAAGCCCCTCCCCCTGCCTCTCACGCCAACCATGTTAAGAGATCACATCTTCCTCTATGGTTTACACATCAAGCCCCTCCCCCTGCCTCTCACGCCAACCATGTTAAGAGATCACATCTTCCTTCCTGACGAGCGGTTTCAACTCACTATTTGCATTTTGAGGTTTGGTCGACCAGAATCGGTTAAATGGAAAAACGCCGAAACACATTGAGACATCATTTTTACTGTAATAGTGGAGAAGTCAACTTTTCTCACGATATCATTTTTTATGTCTCGACTACTCAAATTGTGCGCAGAGCAGACACTACTAAAATGAGAGCATAAATGAACATCGATTCTGAGAAATGAATGCTCAGTTTGTCGCGAGCAACATTGGGGTACCACGTACAGCATTTTAGTCAGTCTGTTATACTAGCTGCCTAGTCTGTGTTTTATAAATGTCGAACAATCATAAAACACAATTAATATTAGGAATTGGCAACTCGTTCTCATTCTGAGAAATAAGGTGGGCCACTTGATTTCAACATCTGAACAAAGTGGACAGGCTAACATGCTGTTCAGAACAGGTGGAGACAGAAGGGTGTGTTCATAACAATGCAACTGTTCAACCTTGTTAGCTACTAAATAGATCCAAGTTGGCTAAACTTGAAATATAAAGATAATCTGGATAATTATTTTTACTTTATTTAACCAGGCAAGTCAGTTAAGAACAAATTCTTATTTTCAATGACGGCCTAGGAACAGTGGGTTAACTGCCTTGTTCAGGGGCAGAACGGCAGATTTTTACCTTGTCAGCTCAGGCATCCGTGCTTGCAACCTTTCGGTTACTAGTCCAACACTCTAACCACTAGGTTACCTGCCACCCATAATCACTAGCATGTGGGCTTTAGAGATCGTTGCTGTGCCCTGTGTTTATTGTCTATAGCATAATGCCTGCTAGAATAAGGAAGTCATTATTAGTGAATTTGCATTCTGCATGGTTATAGTTACATTTGTAACAAAACAAAAAATACATTTTTATAGACAGATTTGAAAGCCAGATCAGTCATTATTGAAAACAAAAGTAGTTAAAACTATTTTTATAAAATTATTAGTGGGTCTTATGGATGTGGAAGGCTTAAATTTAGCCTTGGTATAACTTTTTTTAAACCTTTATTTAACTAGGCAAGTCAGTTAAGAACAAATTCTTATTTTCGATGACGGCCTGGGAACAGTGGGTTAACTGCCTGTTCAGGGGCAGAACGACAGATTTGTACCTTGTCAGCTTGGGGGTTTGAACTTGCAACCTTCTGGTTACTAGTCCAACACTCTAACCACTAGGCTACCCTGCCACCTCTACACTCTAACCACTAGGCTACCCTGCCACCTCTACACTCTAACCACTAGGCTACCCTGCCACCTCTACACTCTAACCACTAGGCTACCTGCCGCCCCTCCCCTCTAACCACTAGGCTACCTGTCGCCCCTACACTCTAACCACTAGGCTACCTGCCGCCCCTCCCCTCTAACCACTAGGCTACCTGCCTCCTCTACACTCTAACCACTAGGCTACCTGCCTCCTCTACACTCTAACCACTAGGCTACCTGCCTCCTCTACACTCTAACCACTAGGCTACCTGCCTCCTCTACACTCTAACCACTAGGCTACCTGCCGCCCCTCCCCTCTAACCACTAGGCTACCCTACCACCTCTACACTCTAACCAGTAGGCTACCCTACCACCCCACCTTCACAAGCCCTGAACTCATTAGATTATAGCTGACTGTTTGAAATGCAGTGTATTTTACCTGTAATTCTACAACAGCGCTTATTTAGAGATTTTTTTAAATATATTTTTTAAATCAAGATATATATCGTGAATCAGCCATAAATGTTGAGAAAATCTAGATCTGATTTTTAGGCCATATTGCCTCGCCTTATCTGGAACCAAACAGTAGTAATCTAAAGAGTTATCGAAAAGGTGGCATTCAATCAAACCCAGTTTCTCTTTCCTGCAGTCAAAAGTCCTAGTGGCCTCATGGGTGGAATGTTATTCATATTTTTCATAATTGAATAATTAATCAACATAATCATTTTTATTTATTTAAAAACATACGGTGTTTCTATGTCAAACAGTGTTTGTTATATTTCAGTCTTCTGTGATGAATATCTATTGTAATATTGGGATGCAAACTCAAAATGTCATATATTTCAATTCTATATCTGACATGGTACACGTGTCTTCCTTTTTTAAACCCATAACCATGTGTGTGAGGTGGATACTGTTGTTTCAAAGTAGATTTGTTTAAGACTACCAAGAAACACTCTGTGTGACCCTGACTTAGCCCACTGCAGTAAAAAAAAGTTCAAGGTAAATTCCAGCCCCCCAAAAAATATATTTCGGTATTGGTTTCAGTTGGTTTCCATTGTTGATATAATCCCAAAATGTTTTGGATGTCGGGCAAGTTTTCAAGATATCTACCTTTCAAAATACAGAAATAATGCCAGTTGTACTTTAACCAGGTTTGAGCTGCGTGTTAAGAAACTGCATTCCTCATGCACTGAAATAATACACACATTACATTCATATAGGCTACTCAGCGTGAACTAAAATTAAACCGGACTGCATTTTTCACCATTTTCCTGGAAATCATCATGCAGGATTCGATTGAATATAGCTCATTTGCATCTATTGACCTGGTGCAGTTCAATGATATGACTCTCAGCGTGATTTTTGTGATAATTGTGATATAACTGTACATATTCCATAAAACGTTATGGTTCATTTCAGGATATTTAATACGCAGTATTGAACTCGCGTGTCCAAATACTCTTTCAAGTCAGTATCAGCGAAGTTCAAAATATCTATTATCACCTAAAAAGGACAAGTCACTTTCAAACAACTAGACTATTTTTTATGAGTTGCCACTTTTATAAAAAAAATAAACATGGTGTTATTAATAAGGTGTCGGCGTGGTTATAACCACAAGGGCCACATTGTACTGTAGACTACCTTATTCATTATAAGCTACTCGTCTCAATGCTCTTCCTTTTATGGACATTATACTGTAGAATTCAAACCACTCCGAGGGAAGTTGGATCGCTGACATTAGCCTTCAGTTCGTCGTCACGTTTTAAAAACACAGGAGTTGGACACAAACAGAACACATCAACAAAATAACAAGAAATAGATCCAGTCGTTTGTTTTCTATCACGAAAGCAAACGTCTTATCAACAATGCTCGGGTGCTGCCACACGACATGCAACTGGTAGATAGAAAAGAGGAAAATAACTTTGTAAGTAGGCTATGCTACAAAGGCGAGTGCCTTTCTTTTTTGTCTTTACCTTGTACTCGGGTATCTCCGTTTGCACTTTCCAGTATGCCATTCAGTAGTAGCAAAGACAACATAATAAGCGAACGTCCACATTGTGCCGGTGATATTTGGGCATTTTTCTGCCTATGTTTGCTGTACATCCCTGTTGTCCTCGGTACCGTTATCCGTCCTCCCGTTCGTCGCTCGCACTGATTCCTCTCGCTCTCTCTGCTTTGACTCCGGAGCGGCGCACGCATCAAAACAAGAAATGGATCTGATTAAGACCGCGAGCCCAACCCCAACCCCAGCCCGTTTCCCGGTTGTCAGAAAGATGCGCTTCAGTAAAATTACCGGCTTAATTGTCCATCAAAAAGTATCTTCAGTTGAAAGGATGTCTGTCAGTTATAATTCATCATATGAAATTTGTGCATGAGTCCATGGATTATATTAGGAACATGTAAACGTGTCTAGATAAAAATATACATGTGTTGAGCCGCTCATACAAAGGGGCCAGTAACCGAAAGGTTGCTGGATCGAATCACCTGACATCATCTGACATGGTAAAAATATGTCGTTCTGCCCCTGAACAAGGCAGTTAACCCACTCTTCCCCGGTAGGCCGTTATTGTAAATAAGATTTGGTTCTTAACATACTTGCCTAGTTAAATAAAAAATACCATACAACAACCAAGTAATCCATTGATGATGTCTATTTAGTGAGTCAGATAGCCAGAGTTTGACCCACTAGGATTGACCAAGCAAGTAAATAGGCATAGATAGATTTAGATTAAGACCCATTAAGTTTGAACTATTGAACTATTGATTTGTGGGCAAAGGCATTATCTATAGCTATAGCTAAGGCCCACACACAATGTATTCACCAGCTCAAATCATGTTTATCTGCCAAAGCAACAGAGAAAGAAGAAAACAAGATATCTCAATCCTATGAGAATAAGCCTTACTATGTTAGAATAAGCCTTATGATATGAGAATAAGCCTTATGATATGAGAATAAGCCTTATGATATGAGAATAAGCCTTATGATATGAGAATAAGCCTTATGATATGAGAATAAGCCTTATGATATGAGAATAAGCCTTACTATGTTAGAATAAGCCTTATGATATGAGAATAAGCCTTATGATATGAGAATAAGCCTTATGATATGAGAATAAGCCTTATGATATGAGAATAAGCCTTATGATATGAGAATAAGCCTTATGATATGAGAATAAGCCTTATGATATGAGAATAAGCCTTACTATATGAGAATAAGCCTTATGATAGGAGAATAAGCCTTTCGAAATGAGAATAAGCCTTATGATAGGAGAATAAGCCTTATGATAGGAGAATAAGCCTTATGATAGGAGAATAAGCCTTACTATATGAGAATAAGCCTTATGATATGAGAATAAGCCTTATGATATGAGAATAAGCCTTATGATATGAGAATAAGCCTTATGATAGGAGAATAAGCCTTACTATATGAGAATAAGCCTTATGATATGAGAATAAGCCTTTCGAAATGAGAATAAGCCTTATGATAGGAGAATAAGCCTTATGATAGGAGAATAAGCCTTTCGATATGAGAATAAGCCTTATGATATGAGAATAAGCCTTATGATGTGAGAATAAGCCTTTCGATATGAGAATAAGCCTTATGATATGAGAATAAGCCTTATGATATGAGAATAAGCCTTATGATATGAGAATAAGCCTTATGATGTGAGAATAAGCCTTATGATGTGAGAATAAGCCTTATGATATGAGAATAAGCCTTATGATATGAGAATAAGCCTTATGATGTGAGAATAAGCCTTATGATATGAGAATAAGCCTTATGATGTGAGAATAAGCCTTTCGATATGAGAATAAGCTTTACGATATGAGAATAAGCCTTATGATATGAGAATAAGCCTTTCGATATGAGAATAAGCTTTACGATATGAGAATAAGCCTTATGATGTGAGAATAAGCCTTTCGATATGAGAATAAGCTTTACGATATGAGAATAAGCCTTATGATGTGAGAATAAGCCTTACTTTGTGAGAATAAGCCTTGTGATATAAGAATAAGCCTTGCTATATGAGAATAAGCCTTACGATATGAGAATAAGCCTTATGATATGAGAATAAGCCTTATGATGTGAGAATAAGCCTTATGAAATAAGAATAAGCCTTACTCTGTGAGAATAAGACGTACCATATGAGAATAAGCTTTACGATATGAGAATAAGCCTTCCGAAATAAGAATAAGCCTTACTCTGTGAGAATAAGCCTTATGATATGAGAATGAGCCTTACTCTGTGAGAATAACCCTTACTTTATGAGAATAAGCCTTACTCTGTGAGAATAAGCCTTACTCTGTGAGAATAAGCTTTATGATATAAGAATAAGCCGTACTATATGAGAATAAGCCTTATGATATGAGAATAAGCCTTCCGAAATAAGAATAAGCCTTACTCTGTGAGAATAAGCCTTGTGATATTAGAATAAGCCTTTCGATATGAGAATAAGCTTTACGATATGAGAATAAGCTTTACGATACGAGAATATGCCTTACGATATGAGAATAAGCCTTACTCTATGAGAATATGCCTTGTGATATGAGAATAAGCCTTACTCTGTGAGAATAAGCCTTATGATATGAGAATAAGCCTTACGATATGAGAATAAGCCTTATGATATAAGAATAAGCCTTATGATAGGAGAATAAGCCTTACTATATGAGAATAAGCCTTATGATATGAGAATAAGCCTTACTATATGAGAATAAGCCTTATGATATGAGAATAAGCCTTATGATATGAGAATAAGCCTTATGATATAAGAATAAGCCTTACGATATGAGAATAAGCCTTATGATATAAGAATAAGCCTTATGATAGGAGAATAAGCCTTATGATATGAGAATAAGCCTTATGATAGGAGAATAAGCCTTACGATATGAGAATAAGCCTTATGATATAAGAATAAGCCTTATGATAGGAGAATAAGCCTTATGATAGGAGAATAAGCCTTATGATATAAGAATAAGCCTTATGATATGAGAATAAGCCTTATGATATGAGAATAAGCCTTACTCTGTGAGAATAAGCCTTGTGATATAAGAATATGCCTTATGATATGAGAATAAGCCTTATGATATGAGAATAAGCCTTACGATATAAGAATTTTTTATTTATTTATTTATTTGACCTTTATTTAACCAGGTAGGCAAGTTGAGAACAAGTTCTCATTTACAATTGCGACCTGGCCAAGATAAAGCAAAGCAGTTCGACAGATAAAACGACACAGAGTTACACATGGAGTAAAAACAAACATACAGTCAATAATGCAGTATAAACAAGTCTATATACAATGTGAGCAAATGAGGTGAGAAGGGAGGTAAAGGCAAAAAAGGCCATGATGGCAAAGTAAATACAATATAGCAAGTAAAATACTGGAATGGTAGTTTTGCAATGGAAGAATGTGCAAAGTAGAAATAAAAATAATGGGGTGCAAAGGAGCAAAATAAATAAATAAATTTAAATTAAATACAGTTGGGAAAGAGGTAGTTGTTTGGGCTAAATTATAGGTGGGCTATGTACAGGTGCAGTAATCTGTGAGCTGCTCTGACAGTTGGTGCTTAAAGCTAGTGAGGGAGATAAGTGTTTCCAGTTTCAGAGATTTTTGTAGTTTGTTCCAGTCATTGGCAGCAGAGAACTGGAAGGAGAGGCGGCCAAAGAAAGAATTGGTTTTGGGGGTGACTAGAGAGATATACCTGCTGGAGCGTGTGCTACAGGTGGGAGATGCTATGGTGACCAGCGAGCTGAGATAAGGGGGGACTTTACCTAGCAGGGTCTTGTAGATGACATGGAGCCAGTGGGTTTGGCGACGAGTATGAAGCGAGGGCCAGCCAACGAGAGCGTACAGGTCGCAATGGTGGGTAGTATATGGGGCTTTGGTGATAAAACGGATTGCACTGTGATAGACTGCATCCAATTTGTTGAGTAGGGTATTGGAGGCTATTTTGTAAATGACATCGCCAAAGTCGAGGATTGGTAGGATGGTCAGTTTTACAAGGGTATGTTTGGCAGCATGAGTGAAGGATGCTTTGTTGCGAAATAGGAAGCCAATTCTAGATTTAACTTTGGATTGGAGATGTTTGATATGGGTCTGGAAGGAGAGTTTACAGTCTAACCAGACACCTAAGTATTTGTAGTTGTCCACGTATTCTAAGTCAGAGCCGTCCAGAGTAGTGATGTTGGACAGGCGGGTAGGTGCAGGTAGCGATCGGTTGAAGAGCATGCATTTAGTTTTACTTGTATTTAAGAGCAATTGGAGGCCACGGAAGGAGAGTTGTATGGCATTGAAGCTTGCCTGGAGGGTTGTTAACACAGTGTCCAAAGAAGGGCCGGAAGTATACAGAATGGTGTCGTCTGCGTAGAGGTGGATCAGGGACTCACCAGCAGCAATGAGCAGCAACCAATGAGCCTTACAACATGAGAATAAGCCTTATGATGTGAGAATAAGCCTTACTCTGTGAGAATAAGCTTTACGATATGACAATAAGCCTTACGATATGAGAATAAGCCTTACGATATGAGAATAAGCCTTACGATATGAGAATAAGCCTTATGATGTGAGAATAAGCTTTACGATATGACAATAAGCCTTACGATATGAGAATAAGCCTTACGATATAAGAATAAGCCTTACGATATGAGAATAAGCCTTACGATATGAGAATAAGCCTTTCGATATAAGAATAAGCCTTACGATATGAGAATAAGCCTTATGATGTGAGAATAAGCCTTACGATATAAGAATACTCTGTTACTTACTCTGTTGCGATGAAGAACATGTTGTTGGTTTTGTAGGCATCTGAGAGGCTTGAAGGAAGAACACATTGCTTCTGGGCGATTTGAAGTCACAACTAGATCCCATTACTTTATATATGTACAGTATATGAATTATTTGTGAACATTTGCATAAATTCAGTAATATAAAATGGAAAATGAATAATACATTGGAAAATGCCATTTGTGAAGTGGGGTGCCATTTCACACCCGGGTTGCCATTTCCAAACACTTTGAATAATCCACCTTGAATATTTAGTATGGTTGAAAGACAGAGGACCTTTCGAAACTGGACATATAGCAAGCCTTTTAAATGAAAGATTTGACCTCCTCTTGTCATTGGGCTGTATTGAACAGTCCCAATCAAGTAGTAATAATCTGTAATAGCTAATGATGAATACATGTGTCGCATAGCCAACATTGTTGTTGAATTTTCCTACATTTCTCTTGACTACAAGGAAGAAGTCCAATCCTTCTCCCATGGTGTTTTCTAACTGTTTTTCACCCCCAGTGACTCTAAAACATGAACGTATAGAGCCCCACGGTGGAGGTGTCATAATACCCATAAATCCTAGTGGTCAAACAGGGAAAGGGTCCCAATAGTTTTTCCACCATTCATTTTTCCCGTAGGGAAATTTACGAAACCCTTAAAATAAGGGCTGTGTTTCATGTAGGCTTACACTGGCGTGACGTTATGACAACCATGTAAATCTCTCTCAGACAAGGTGCGTTTTATCTATATATTCGGCTCTATTTACTCCTAGATTCTAAAATGTTAATTAGCTTCAAAGTAGACATCATGCAAGACTACAAATCCCTTCAAGCTCCTACATATCATCTCTAGCTGACACCGGCTGGCTTCCGGGTTGGATGTTAAGTGTTAAAGTGTTGGTGTTAAGAAGCAGTGCAGCTTGGTTGGGTTGTGTTTCGGAGGAAAGCATGGCTCTTGACCTTCGTCTCTCCCGAGCCCGTACGGGAGTTGTAGCGATGAGACAAGACAGTAACTACTAATAATTGGATACCATGAAATTGGGGAGAAAAAGGGGGTAAAGAACAACAACTTTGCTAACAGGTATTGTGTCAATTTAAAACTTGCACTAGACAGTTCACAGAATTGTCCATTTAAAGAAATGTAGCAATTTATTCCATCTTACATTTAGCTAATATTAGATAGTTAATCCAGAGATTCTTACCTATGCCTCGATTCTGCAGTCTCGTCCAGATCATCATTGCATTTGTAGTTCTTTATGATAGCCACATTAGCAGCTAATTTTCATTTCATTTTTTTGGAAGGGGGTAAATACAGGCGAATATATTGATAAAAACCTTGTCTTAGAGAGATTTACATGGTTATCAAACATCAAGCCAGTGTAAGCCTACACGAAACACAGCCCTCATTTTAAGTGTTTCTAAAATCCCCTATTGGAAAAATGAATGGATGAATTAATTAACAATTTCCTTGTTTTACCGCTAGGTTTTATGGGTATTATGACTCATACTGGGGTACTCTATTGTATTTTCTTACCATCCACTATCTAGCAGAAATAAAATGAAATCCCAGTGCCCGATCCACTCCAAAAAGCTATCTGTTTCCCCAGAGCATTAAATGAAATCCCAGTGCCTGAAACACTCCAAAAAGCTATCTGTTTCCCCAGAGCATTAAATGAAATCCCAGTGCCTGAAACACTCCAAAAAGCTATCTGTTTCCCCAGAGCATTAAATGAAATCCCAGTGCCTGAAACACTCCAAAAAGCTATCTGTTTCCCCAGAGCATTAAATAAAATGCCAGTGCCCGATCCATTCCAAAAAGCTATCTGCTTCCCTAGAGCATAAAATGAAATCCCAGTGCCCGATCCACTCCAGAAAGCTATCTGTTTCCCCAGAGCATTAAATGAAATCCCAGTGCCCGATCCACTCCAAAAAGCTATCTGTTTCCCCAGAGCATTAAATGAAATCCCAGTGCCCGATCCACTCCAAAAAGCTATCTGTTTCCCCAGAGCATTAAATTAAATCCCAGTGCCCGATCCACTCCAAAAAGCTATCTGTTTCCCCAGAGCATTAAATAAAATGCCAGTGCCCGATCCATTACAAAAAGCTATCTGCTTCCCTAGAGCATAAAATGAAATCCCAGTGCCCGATCCACTCCAGAAAGCTATCTGTTTCCCCAGAGCATTAAATGAAATCCCGGTGCCCGATCCACTCCAAAAAGCTATCTGTTTCCCCAGAGCATTAAATGAAATCCCGGTGCCCGATCCACTCCAAAAAGCTATCTGTTTCCCCAGAGCATTAAATGAAATCCCGGTGCCCGATCCACTCCAAAAAGCTATCTGTTTCCCCAGAGCATTAAATGAAATCCCAGTGCCCGATCCACTCCAAAAAGCTATCTGTTTCCCCAGAGCATTAAATGAAATCCCAGTGCCCGATCCACTCCAAAAAGCTATCTGTTTCCCTAGAGCATTAAATGAAATCCCAGTGCCCGATCCACTCCAAAAAGCTATCTGTTTCCCCAGAGCATTAAATGAAATCCCAGTGCCCGATCCACTCCAAAAAGCTATCTGTTTCCCCAGAGCATTAAATGAAATCCCAGTGCCCGATCCATTCCAAAAAGCTATCTGTTTCCCTAGAGCATTAAATGAAATCCCAGTGCCCGATCCATTCCAAAAAGCTATCTGTTTCCCCAGAGCATTAAATGAAATCCCAGTGCCCGATCCATTCCAAAAAGCTATCTGTTTCCCTAGAGCATTAAATGAAATCCCAGTGCCCGATCCATTCCAAAAAGCTATCTGTTTCCCTAGAGCATTAAATGAAATCCCAGTGCCCGATCCACTCCAAAAAGCTATCTGTTTCCCCAGAGCATTAAATGAAATCCCGGTGCCCGATCCACTCCAAAAAGCTATCTGTTTCCCTAGAGCATTAAATGAAATCCCGGTGCCCGATCCACTCCAAAAAGCTATCTGTTTCCCCAGAGCATTAAATGAAATCCCAGTGCCCGATCCACTCCAAAAAGCTATCTGTTTCCCCAGAGCATTAAATGAAATCCCGGTGCCCGATCCACTCCAAAAAGCTATCTGTTTCCCCAGAGCATTAAATGAAATCCCAGTGCCCGATCCACTCCAGAAAGCTATCTGTTTCCCCAGAGCATTAAATGAAATCCCGGTGCCCGATCCACTCCAAAAAGCTATCTGTTTCACATGAGCATTAAATGAAATCCCAGTGCCCGATCCACTCCAAAAAGCTATCTGTTTCCCCAGAGCATTAAATGAAATCCCAGTACCCGATCCACTCCAAAAAGCTATCTGTTTCCCCAGAGCATTAAATGAAATCCCAGTGCCCGATCCACTCCAGAAAGCTATCTGTTTCCCCAGAGCATTAAATGAAATCCCAGTGCCCGATCCACTCCAGAAAGCTATCTGCTTCCCTAGAGCATTAAGATCATGTGCTTGCCAGCTGCTAAACTAAAACCCATTATAACCATGGATCTGTCCCAAATTACACCCTATTCCCTGTGTAGTGCACTGCTTTTGACCAGGGCCTAGGTATATAAAAAAAAAATAGTGCACTAAATAGGGAATAGGGTGACTTTTAGGATGCAGACAATGCCTGCCAGTACCAGCACTCCAAACACGTTACCAGGCCAGAGAGGTAGTGTATAAGAAGGTGGCCAAAAACATTGTCTCTTTTCCCCCTCCCTGACACTGTTGTCAAACGGTTCATTGTCACGCTCACGCTCTTCTACTCCAGGATTACGGCTTTAAAATTTAGACTTCCCACCCAGACGGATTTAAATGCACCTCATCTGGAACACATATTTCTGCCGGCCACACAACACCCTGTGATGCTTTAAAGCCCAGCTTATGGGGAAGTTGGACATGGCATTTGTTCATTTGGTTATCACACGGATGAGTTGTTCTTTTGTGTTTGCCTGAGTTCATATTTCTCTGGTTATTGTTAAACACTTGTTTCATTTGAAAGGTCAAGGGGCTTAAGACTTAAAAGGGGAGCAAACCCCTTGGACTATACACAAAGGGGAGCAAACCCCTTGGACTATACACAAAGGGGAGCAAACCCCTTGGACTATACACAAAGGGGAGCAAACCCCTTGGACTATACACAAAGGGGAGCAAACCCCTTGGACTATACACAAAGGGGAGCAAACCCCTTGGACTATACACAAAGGGGAGCAAACCCCTTGGACTATACACAAAGGGGAGCAAACCCCTTGGACTATACACAAAGGGGAGCAAACCCCTTGGACTATACACAAAGGGGAGCAAACCCCTTGGACTATACACAAAGGGGAGCAAACCCCTTGGACTATACACAAAGGGGAGCAAACCCCTTGGACTATACACAAAGGGGAGCAAACCCCTTGGACTATACACAAAGGGGAGCAAACCCCTTGGACTATACACAAAGCATATGGAGAAAAAAGGTTGGTTCAAAAGGACCTCAGAAAAAAAGGATGGTATAAATGAGTCGATATGGACTGGTCTCGGGAAAGGAAAGCCTCTATATTATCCTACACTAGAGATAGCGTATCTCTTAAAGAAAAACACAAAAAAAACTTCCTTCCAAGTGTCAACTTCTTATTCTATGACATGAAAATGGAAAATCCAGACTTCATCCAGTCTCTCTGAACAGAGCTGGGCTTCTGCTTTTCTTTGGTGCAGTTTTATGGCATTCAGTCACTGTCACGATTAAAATCAGAGGGCTGGGAGAAAGCTAAAGAGAGAGGGGAGATGTCGGTGTGCTTTCTCAGATAGGCAATCGACTTCAAGCACATTTCACAATACTCTACTCTCCACCTCTGTCGACTCCAACAAATACCTTTCATACAATATCACTACTTTTATTGATTAGCCCAGCAGTGGCTTGAAAGTAAATGTAGTGGATAGTGAAAAGACAAGGTTGTGAAATAAATCGCTTCCCATACAGACACATTGTACTGTATATACAAAATACCCATTTAAATTATTAGATTTGGCTATTTCTTCCACACTCGTTGCTGGCAGGTGTATAAAATCGAGCACACGGCAATGCAATCTCCATAGACAAACATTGGCAGTAGAATGGCCTTACTGAAGAGATCAGTGACTCTCAACCAGGCACTGTCATAGGATGCCACCTTTCCAACAAGTCAGTTTGTCAAATTTCTGCCCTGCTTAGAGCTGCCTCAGTCAACTGTAAGTGCTGTTATTGTGAAGTGGAAACGTCTTGGAGCAACAATGGCTCAGCCGCGAAATGGTAGGCCACACAATCTCACAGAACAGGACTGCCGAGTGCTGAAGCACATGGCGTGTAAAAATTGTCTGTCCTCGGTTGCAACGCTCGCTACCAAGTTCCAAACTGCCTCTGGAAGCAACTTCAGCGCAAGAACTGTTCGTCAGGGGGCTTCATAAAATGTCTTTCCATGGCCGAGCAGCCACACATAACAGCCCTTGACATTGCTCATGGTGTCGGCTGGAGAAGATTGCCGCCAGTGGAAACGCTTTCTCTAGAGTGATGAATCACGCTTCACAATCTGGCAGTTAGACGGACAAATCTGGATTTGGCAGATGGATCTGGCCGAATGCATAGTGCCAACTGTAAAGTTTGGTGGAGGAGGAATAATGTTCTGGGGCTGTTTTTCATGGTTTGGACTAGGCTCCTTAGTTCCAGTGAAGGGAAACACTACAGCTATCACAACACTATCTTAACACTACACTATCTTAATACTACAGCATACAATGACATTCTAGATGATTCTGTGCTTCCAACTTTGAGGCAACAGTTTGGATAAGGCCCTTTCCTGTTTCAGCAAGACAATTTCCCCGTGCACAAAGCGAGGTCCCGTACAGAAATGGTTTGTCGAGATCGGTGTGGAAGAACTTGACTGGCCTGCACAGAGCCCTGACTTCAACCCCATCGAAAACCTTTGGGATGAATTAGAACACCGACCACGAGACAAGCCTAATCGTCCAACATCAGTGCCCGACCTCACTAATGCTTTTGTGGCTGAATGGAAGCAAGTCCCTGCAGCAATGTTCCATCATCTATTGGTTATCCTTCCTAGAAGAGTGGAGGCTGTTATAGCAGCAAAGGGGACCAACTCCATTTTAATGCCCATGATTTTGGAATGAGATGTTCGACGAGCAGGTGTCCACATACTTTTGGTTATATAGTGTATGTTACACATACATTGCAGAGAATTAATCTGGTATGATTACGACCTCATCTTTATTTGAACTAGTAATCTTCACTAGATGAGTCCTCGGGAATGATGAAAAGAAAGTCTGGTTCTTTCCACACACAAACACACACACACACACACACTAAGACTTGAAATTAACGATGTCATTCTCCTTCCAAAGCATAGCTTCTCTTTATTGCAGAGCTCAGATTGGCTGTGCAGTTGAAAGTTGGCGTATAAAATAAATTATTTTTATTACCTTGTTGCTGCTGTAGTTTGTGTTCTTCAAGGACCCTGACGTTAAATACTGGTGCATCATCATCGTTCGCTGACTACCCCGCTCTTAACCAACCAACCAACCACACACAAACACACACACACAAACACCCCCCCCCCCCCCCCATATAGGAGCCTGGTGACTGATTGATCGGGGGGGGTCTAGAAGTCTGGTGACTGATTGATCGGGGGGTTCTAGAAGTCTGGTGACTGATTGATCGGGGGGGTCTAGAAGTCTGGTGACTGATTGATCGGGGGGTTCTAGAAGTCTGGTGACTGATTGATCGGGGGGGTCTAGAAGTCTGGTGACTGATTGATCGGGGGGGTCTAGAAGTCTGGTGACTGATTGATCGGGGGGTCTAGAAGTCTGGTGACTGATTGATCGGGGGGTTCTAGAAGTCTGGTGACTGATTGATCGGGGGGTTCTAGAAGTCTGGTGACTGATTGATCGGGGGGTTCTAGAAGTCTGGTGACTGATTGATCGGGGGGTCTAGAAGTCTGGTGACTGATTGATCGGGGGGTTCTAGAAGTCTGGTGACTGATTGATCGGGGGGTCTAGAAGTCTGGTGACTGATTGATCGGGGGGGTCTAGAAGTCTGGTGACTGATTGATCGGGGGTTCTAGAAGTCTGGTGACTGATTGATCGGGGGGGGGTCTAGAAGTCTGGTGACTGATTGATCGGGGGTTCTAGAAGTCTGGTGACTGATTGATCGGGGGTTCTAGAAGTCTGGTGACTGATTGATCGGGGGGGTCTAGAAGTCTGGTGACTGATTGATCGGGGGTTCTAGAAGTCTGGTGACTGATTGATCGGGGGGGTCTAGAAGTCTGGTGACTGATTGATCGGGGGTTCTAGAAGTCTGGTGACTGATTGATCGGGGGGTCTAGAAGTCTGGTGACTGTTTTCTTGGAAACCTAAGGCAGAGAGTTCGTGTACATTTTGTCAATATATACAATTTTTTAGCATTTTTCCCTACAAACCTTTTGTTTTACTAATTAACTAATGATTTAGCTTATTATTACAGTCGAATAGTTTGAATCCAGCACGTTTTCAATACCTCAAGTTGGCGGTTGGTTTTTGGTTAGCTAGCTAGCTAATGTTAGCTGGCTAGCATTAGCATAAATCTCAAACTTCTTTTGATTTGATTATGCCTATTGTTCGGAGGTTGGGGATGGAGAGAAGCCGGTGTAGAGCGATGACAGATGACCATGACTGTATGGAGGACTAAGTTATAAGGCTTCTCCTAAATTACTATTGAAGTGTGATGTGCTTTCTAGCGCCAAGTGGGGGCTGCAATTTGGTAGTAGCTAGCTAGCTACTAGTCCAGCAGCTAGTAGATAAACTTTAACTTCATCTCTACTACAGAAGGTGTGGATTGTGAGACAACGTGATGACGACGTGCTACCAGCAGCTGCCTTCTCTCCCCTTTGACCTCCTCAATCAAGGCATGAACTTTCTCAACCTTCAGTCTCTTGGCCGATGACCCCATAATGATTCATGTTGTTGTTTTAGAACAGTTGTTGTTGTTGTTGCTTTACAGCGCTTCAAATAAATGATGATTATTAGTATATGTTTTTATTGGGGAACCTATAACAACGCAAAGCTTTTTTTTTATTGTCAGAGATACAACATGTTCTCTCACTGACATTGTGCTTTTTGTAAATAATTCAACACTACGAAGATATCACATTCCACTGAATAGCTTTAGTAGACAATTTCCATATTGTTTTGTCCTTTATTCCCCTTAAATGCAGGCATTATTTTTATATTGTCTCTTCAATGCTTTGGGTCGAGTTTTGACAGTTTTTTTTATTATTCTTGAACACAGAACAAAGAGTCTACTAAGGACTTTAAGCACCTGACGCCACGGCGACAACTGCCACTGCCTTCGACGACAACAACAACAACAACCCAAAATCCAATTCAGTAATGTGGCGTTGCTAATTTTATGACAGGAATGCCTCTTTTACTAAATTGCCAAACAGCCTGCTCTGTGAGGCTGGGGATGGGATAAATGTATATGTCAAGTTTGTTATGAAGCGTAGCCTAACTGGGTAAAAGGAAATTGCCGGAGCCCAGACTCCATAGTAGGGCCTGGAGGGTAGAGTGAGAGAGAGAGTGAGTGCGAGAGTGTGTGTGAGAGAGAGGGAGAGAGAGAGAGAGAGAGAGAGAGAGAGAGAGAGAGAGAGAGAGAGAGAGAGAGAGAGAGAGAGAGAAAGGGGGACAGAGAGAGAGAGAAAGCGAGAGAGAGAGAGAGCGAGAGAGAGAGAGAGAGAGAGGGAGAGAGAGAGAGAGAAAGGCATATCAGTTAGAACAATGCTGCTCTAAGCTGGTTTGTCTGACACACGAGATAAGTGTGCAGAGGGTTCACGTTGGGTCCTCAAGCTGTTTTTGCTGAGATACACAAAAGCACCACTTGATAGGCTACACACTCAGTCAGCCAGCCTGCTGGATAGTGGAGGAGAGTGAGTGGATGGATGGAGGTTGTGTCTGAATGGTATGTCTGCCTCAACACCACCCCGAAGGACAACACAACATTTCAACTGCTGGGTCGTGACAACAGGATTTTCAGAGCAAGCTGTTTCGGTGGGGCATCGCTACTGGGAAAACAAATGTCACAACAATCGTATGTTGGATGCTGACAACAGCAGAAAGATAGAGTGTAGAGCTAATTGGTCTAATGACTACAGGGTTGCTGTCCAAGTGGATACAGCTGCTGGCAGGCATAGAGCCTTATAGGATAGGAAAATGCCTGCATACACCATATGATAGTGTACTGTAAGGGTTTAGTCTAGTGATGTCTGCCATGTTTGCTTCTTATGGGGAGTTCAATGGCGAGTTCAATGGCGAGTTCAATGGGGAGTTCAATGGCGAGTTCAATGGCGAGTTCAATGACGAGTTCAATGACGAGTTCAATGGCGAGTTCAATGGCGAGTTCAATGGGGAGTTCAATGGCGAGTTCAATGGCGAGTTCAATGGCGAGTTCAATGACGAGTTCAATGGCGAGTTCAATGGCGAGTTCAATGGGGAGTTCAATGGGGAGTTCAATGGGGAGTTCAATGAGTCCTCGGGGCTCCCGAGTGGCGAAGCGGTCTAAGGCACTGCATCTCAGTGCTAGAGGTGTCACTACAAAACCCTGGTTCGATTCCAGGCTGTATCACAACCGGCTGTGATTGGGAGTCCCATAGGGTGGCGCACAATAGGCCCAGCAATGTTGGGGTTATGGTTTGGCTGGGGTTAGGCAGTCAGTGTAAATAAGAATTTATTCTTAACTGACTTGCCTACTTAAATAAAGGTAAAATGAAAATAAAATGTGTCATCCTGTCTCTGAATTTAAGTCCAACATTTCTTTCCTCAGAGTGAATGGTAATAACAGAGCAGACTTACTTTACAGAGTTATGGGCCCCTTCTCCTCCCTAACCACACACACACTGTAGACTGCCCACAGTTCAGTTCGCCTCTGCAACAGCTAAGACGACACAATTGTTTTCTATCTTCCAGGAATAACATTTTCTCTCAGTATAACCCCAAAATAACAATTATTTCCAATTTTTTCGAAAGTGAGAGGGAGGTAAAAAAAAATGTTGATTTAGATAATTACATCTCGAGAGAAACACTACACTGTCACACGCCTCCCTCTCTCACTGTGTTTGCCATTGCAGGGACAGAAATGATTTTTTATATAAGTTAATTAAGAGGAGTAAAGGCAGTGATAAGAGCCTTCTAGTCAGCCTCTCTAGTACAGTAATTGCATTTTGCACCCTGGTATTTGAAGCTGGGGGTCATCGTGTATCAGAGGACCACACACTAAGAAGATAAGACACCTAATTATGCTACAGGGCAAAGATGGCACCAGGCCAATTGGCTAACAAATTACAGGAAGCGTATGTGTGTGAGTCTCAAACGTCTACTCCCTTATTGATTCTTAAATAACTTAACCTATATGCTTCCTAAGGTGGTAGCTTGGGAAATAAAAAATGGCTTTTCAGAGCAGTGTTTATTATGTTTTACTACACAGAATCTGAGTAAAAATTCATAAGAGGGAGATTGGATTTGAGAGGAATATTTCTGTCAGGAGGTGGGCCTGGTCTACACAGTAGTAGCAGTGTAGTGTTATAAGTAAGTGAGCTTTTATTCCAGCACAATAGTCATGCATGGAAAACCATTTGGAAAATTAGGCCCATAATGGAAATAAACATCGCTGTAAATCCCTAACTTTCCAGTCATGTGCGATATCTTTTTACTGGCAATATAAAACACATTTTATGGATGGAGAGGGAGGGAGCTTGGGAAGGAAACAAACCCATCTCAGAGGCAGCCATGTTCATGCGAAAAGTAGCTTTCTCTTCAATTACCTTTCCCTGAGTGAATCCAATCTGACTGAAATTGACAAAGGGAACAAGCTGCACATCTCCAGCCGTGTAAATGTTAATATTGGGAGTATTAAAGCAGAACACTCCTGGCTGGCATCGCCGTCACAGTCTTGCAGGTTTGAATCTGCGCCTGACCATTGTGATCGATCTCAGCCGGGTTTGATTACAGCACTGATTGGACTCAGCGGGGTAATGGTGTTCTGTCCAATAAGATCGAAGGCAAATGAGTTTGCTGGTGTGAAAAAGCCAGGATGGATAATTCATATCCCATTAAAAAATATATATCCCAATGCTGCATCATTTCCATCATATTTACCTACCACTATGATGAGAGAAGAGAAAGATGACTGAAGTTATAACCCAGCTAACACTTATACGGAGAGAGAACGTTTATGTTGTGTTACCCGTAATGTTAGTTTTACCCTACTGATGATGTGTTGATTATGACTGAACGCCTCTATAACCCAGCTAACACTTATACGGAGAGAGAACGTTTATGTTGTGTTACCCTGTAATGTTAGTTTTACCCTACTGATGATGTGTTGATTATGACTGAACGCCTCTGAAGTTATAACCCAGCTAACACTTATACGGAGAGAGAACGTTTTTGTTGTGTTACCCCGTAATGTTCCCCAGATGTTTGAGTGTCCAGTTTTCCTTTAGGTAGGAGAACATTCTGGGTATGTTAGTAAAAAACCTCCTGACACATGGCTTTCGACCTTCGTGTCTCCCGAGCCCGTACGGGAGTTGTAGCGATGAGACAAGATAGTAATTACTAACAATTGGATACCATGAAATTGGGGAGAAAAAGGGGGTAAAAAAAAATATTTCAAAAACTCCTGAGAACTTATGTAGAATGTTTAAGCATTAGAGTTAGGAGAACATTCACTAAATGCCAAACAGAATTGATCCAGAACGTGGTTGCCATGTTTTCAGAATTAGCCAATATAAATGTTTCATGAGAACATTGCAAGTACATTCATGTGTCCAGTTTTCTGTGGGTTAGGAGAATGTTTCATCATCGTCCCACCAAACTTGTCCAGAACATGGTTGCCATGTTCTCAAAATATAAGATATCCATATTTCAGACACATTAACGTGTCCAGTTTTCTGAGGGTTAGGAGACTATTCCATCAACATCCCATTAGACATTTAAATTGTTATTTATTTTAAGGGCGAATGTTCTCACAGAAGCATTTACATTTTAGTCGTTTAACAGACACTCTTGTCCAGAGGAAAATACAGTTAGTGATTACATACTTCGTCTTATTTATTTACCAGGTCCCCCGTGGGAATCAAACCCACAACCCTGGCATTGCTAGCACCATGCTCTACCAAATGAGCTACACAGAACATGGTTGACAAATTCTCAGAATATAATAATGTTCTAGACACATTTCAAGAACGTTCCCGTGTATCAGTCATCACAGCACCCCCGTATTACTGTGGCCAAGTCAATCAATGGTCTTACTGGTGAACCAATCATCTATTCACGGCTCTTTGTTTTTGTCGGCAAGGTTAGGGACACTCACAAACAATTATTTTAACGTGCATACATATTTGTCACACTTTGCCTACAACATTGTGCATGTTCATTTATACAGTGATTATTATTCCACATGTCCTCCTCTGTGATTTTATCTCACAACCTCTTGGTTCAATGATTCCAATCGTCTTGCCATTCCACCATGTACGTGTCACTTAATATGACTATTTTCTTATCGTTGATTTTATTGACTTATTTCAGCCATTTTAGGGTTTTTTGTATAGTTGATGAATGTTGATGGGGCTTATAACCCTGTTTCAATGACACTCCTGAATCACGATCATCAATAAAAAGCCATTTTCTTGAGTGTGCTTTTAACAGAGCTGAGATTTACATCACTACGATAAATAAAATATGAACTGATTAACCCGACACAGACGTGGCAGCAGAAAGCCTGTAATGAGTTCAAATCCCAGGTGAGGACTTGCTGAATATTAAATGAACACACATCATGTCATTATGAATGTGAAAGTGTGTCAAATATGTAAGTTGAAAACACTGTATGTTAAAGGCATTGTGTGTGAGTGTCTGTTACCGTGCCAACAGACAAAGAGCTGATTGTTCACCAATCAGGGCCTTTAATAGCCTTGGCCACAGGAACAAGGGCTAACGTCTAATGAAACCATTTTTCTTTTTTACATTTCTTTGGGTCCTGACAACTGAAACACAGAAATGTTCCTGCAACGTTCCCGTGAAAACGTGTCTAGAACATCCATATCTTATATTCTGAGAACATGGCAACCATGTTCTGGCTATGTTCTGTTTGACGTTAAGGGAACGGTCTCTCGGAAACAGTCCTTGTACATCACTGGAGCATTCCTATGAAAAAGTTATAGGGTAACAACAAAACGAGACCCTTAAGGGAACGTTCTATAAAGTTGTGGAAACGCTTGTTGTTAGCTGGGAAGAAAGAGAGGCTTTTCTATGAATGAAATAAGAATTAGGGCCTTAGCTAGTATCTCTGAGTGACCCTACCATTGGGACCAAAGTGTGGTTCAACAAGACAGCTGAGGCTGATCACTTGACCTTTATGTCAACGACACATGGGCTGATGTCATTGAGCTGCGGTGCTGATTTATAAGGCCTCGTGAGCCATTCTCTGGCCTAAAAATAGATTAGAGCGTCTATTCAGTGTATTGTCACGATGAGCGATATGGTACTTTCGATTCAACAATTGATACTGTACCAGATTAATGTTTGTTTGGTGAGTACCAAGTTCCATACCAGTCTGCCTATTTCTAAAGAGAAAATGAACAAAAATATAAAATAGAAACGCAACATGCAACAACAATTTTAAGGACATCAGTACAATTTAAATAAATTCATTAAGGCCTTAATCTATGGATTTCACATGACTGAGTAGGGGCGCAGCCCTGGATGGGCCTGGGAGGGCAGCCAGGCCCAGCCAATTAGAATTTGTTTTTCCCCACAAAAGACAGAAATACTCCTCAGTTTCATCAGCTGTCCAGGTGGCTGGTCTCAGACGATTCCGCAAGTGAATAAGACAGATGTGGAGGTCCTGGACTGGCGTGATTACAGGTGGTCTGTGGTTGTGAGGCAAGTTGGACATACTGCCAAATTCTCTAAAATGACATTGGAGGCAGCTTATGGTAGAGACGTTAACATTCAATTCTCTGGCATCAGCTCTGGTGGACATTCCTGCAGTCAGCATGCCAATTGCACGCCCCCTCAGAAAATCTGTGGCATTGTGTTGTGTGACAAAAACTGCACATTGTATAGTGGGCTTTTATTGTCCCCAGCACAAGGTGCACCAGTGCAATGATCATGCTGTTTAATCAGCTTCTTGATATGCCACACCTGTCAGGTGGATGGATTATCTTGGCAAAGGAGAAATGCTTACTAAACAGGGATGTAAACAAATTATGTGCACATAATTTGAGAGAAAAAAGCTTTTTGTGCATATGGAAAAATGTCTGGTATCTTTTATTTCAGCTCATCAAACCAACACTTTACAAGTTCCGTTTATATATTTGTTGAGTATATTTAGGACATCTTAGTTCCAGACACCCTCCCGTGGCCATAAAAAAGCATTGCAGAATCTGCACGAGTGGTCGGGTTCAAAGTTCAGAGACATTGCGCATGCGTACAATGCGAAGCACATCATGGGTCACGTCTGACGTTGGATCAACTAGATACGTTGCTACATTTATAAACTAGCTATATATATTTTTTTTATCACAGACATGACACGTTAACTCTGCACTTTTCATATTTTGTACTGTTAGCTAGACATATTTGACTACATTGTTTAGCGTCACCTGAAAGAAAGAAATCATGACTGCCAACGAGGATCAAGAGGTAATATCTGGTGATGCTAAACAGCGCGCTAGCTAGCTAACAGAGCTGGCTAGCAGTGATGTACGAAGGCTGAACTGTTAACAGTTTTCGACAAAAAACAAAGTTTCATGAACGAAGTACTAGCATTACCGTAGTCAGTGGATGCTTGGGCTAGTTTGTCTAGTTAGCTAACTGAAGAACTAGGATAGTTTTGCCTAGTTAGCTAACTGAAGAACTAGGCTAGTTTTAGCCACACCACCAGTTAGCCAACGATAGCTCTGAGTAGTGTGAGTCAGTGCACTGAATCTCCTTAGATAGCTAACGTATTTATATTGAACAAAAAATATGAACCCAACATGAAAAGTGTTGGTCCGATGTTTGATAGGCTGAAATAAAATGTCCCAGATATTTTCCATATGCACAAAAAGCTTATTTCTCTCAAATGCGCACAAATTTGTTTACATCCTTGTTAGTAAGCATTTCTCCTTTGCCAAGATAATCCATCCGCCTGACAGTTATCGATCAACAATTTGATTAAACAGCATGATCATTACACAGGTGTACCTTATGCTGGGGACAATAAAAGGCCACTCTAAAAGGTGAAGTTTTGTCACACAACACAACGCCACAGATGTCTCAAGTTTTGAGGGAGCGTGCAATTGGTATGCTGATTGCAGGATTCCAAGTGCTGTTGCCAGATAATTTAATGTTAGTTTCTCTACCATGAACCGCCTCCTACATTGTTTTAGAGTATTTGGCAGTATGTCCAATCGGCCTCACAACCACAGACCACCTGTAACCACGCCAGCCCAGAACTTCCACATCTGGCTTCTTCACCTGCGGGATCATCAGAGACCAGCCACCTGGACAGTTGATGAAACTGTAGGTTAGCACCACCAAAGAATTACGGCAGAAACCGTCTCAGGGAAGCTCATCTGCGTGCTCGTCGTCCTCACCAGGATCTGGACCTGACTGCAGATTGCTTTCGTAACTGACACTCTGTGGGCCAATGCTCATCTTCGATGGCTACTGGCATGCTGGAAAAGTGTTTTCTATGGACAAACATTAATGTTAATTTTAATGCACAGAGATACCGTGATGAGATCCTGAGGCCCGTTATCGTGCCATTTTATCCGCCGCCATCACCTCATGATAATGCAAGGATCTGTACACAACTCCTGGAAGCTGAAAATGTCCCAGTTCTTCCATGGCCTGCATACTCACCAGACATGTCATACGACAGCGTGTTCCAGTTCCCGCCAATACCCAGCAACTTCGCACAGCCATTGAAGAGGAGTGGGACAACATTCCACAGGCCACAATCAACAGCCTGATCAACTATATGAGAAGGAGATGTCGCGCTGCATGAGGCACACCAGATACTGATGGGTTTTTCTGATCCACCCCCCTACCTTTTTTAAAGGTATCTGTGACGAACAGATGCATACCTGTATTCCCAGTAGTGTGAAATCCATAGATTAGGGCCTAATGAACTTATGAACTGCAACTCAGTAAAATCTTTGAAATTGTTGCATTTTATGTTTTTGTTCTATATATTATCTAGCTACCTACCGTCTTTTATCCAGCATCAATGAATAACCTCTCTCTCTCTCGGTCTGTCTCTCTCTCTCCCTGTCTCTCTCTCTCTGTCTTCTCTATCTCTCTCTGTCTCTCTCTCTCTGTCTTGGTCTCTGTCTTCTCTCTCTTTCTGTCTTGGTCTCTGTCTTCTCTCTCTCTCTGTCTTCTCTCTCCCTCACTTTGGTTACTGTTCCAGATGGAGTTAGAAGCCCTCCGTTCTATATACGAGGGGGACGAGTGCTTCAAGGAAGTCAGCCCGGTTTCATTTCAGTTTAGGGTGAGTAGCTTGTTGAATGGGATGTGGTGCAGAATTTGTAGAGGTGAGATTCTCAATTGGGAAAACAACTGTCCAAAGAGAGTTCATCTTTGTCATATAGTGGGAGGAAATTAAGCGTAGTGGTTAGAACAAGCAAGGAGGTGGGCAAAGCCGTGCAGGAGATCGTGACATCCTGTTGGTGCGTTGTAGCATATTTCCATTGGGGAACTCATCTGAAGTAGGCATGTGCACCAACTCGATTTGACCTTGCACTCCTAAATGACACAATTTTAAATATATATTTGAACTTTGGCAAAGCCTCAAGTCTATAACACTTAGTGCACTGTGTTTGTAACAGTTTTGGGAACAGAAACATGTATTGAGATCAGATGTTTAATCGATGAGTGTGCAGAATGTCGGCCCAGTTTAACACAGTTCCATCCTCTCCAACTACCTCTCGACTGGACTTCCTCTCACTACCATATTTGGTGGTGAGAAAATGGTTCTAAATGGATGCTTCAGTTTTATTGCCCCAGTGACATGTCTGGGTTACCCCTTCTGTCTGTGGTCCATCCTCTTCTCCTACGTGATCCGGAAACGGATAAGGTGTGGCCATATCTCGGAGATTGTCAGTTTGTTAATAGGCGGCAGGAGGAGTTTTATTTAGTATTTATTTATCCTATGGCAGAGGATGCTCAGGAATATCTTACTGCTGATGAATTTAAATCAGCCACATCCCCTTTGAACCAGCTGTTGTTGGGTGAAAAAAGCATTCACAGATTAAAAAATGATAAACTACTTTAAAAATATATACTTTTAGCCTCCCGGGTGGTGAAGGGCGCTGTACTGCAGCGCCAGCTGTGCCACTAGAGACTCTGGGTTCGTGCCCAGGCTCTGTCGTAACCGCGGCTGGCTTCCGGGTTGGGATGCGCGCTGTGTTAAGAAGCAGTGCGGCTTGGTTGGGTTGTGTATCGGAGGACGCGTGGCTTTCGACCTTCGTCTCTCCCGAGCCCGTACGGGAGTTGTAGCGATGAGACAAGATAGTAATTACTAACAATTGGATACCATGAAATTAGGGAGGGAAAAAAGGGGTAAAATTAAATAAATATATATATATATATATACTTTTATGTATAAACATCTTTTATAAAATCTTTTCGCCTTTTGACCTTTTTCAAAAAGAGTCGAGTAGAGGTCGTAGGAGACGAAGTGAGGAATCAAGGAAATTAAAGTGCGATTCTCCTCAATCAAATGTTATTTGTCACATACACATGGTTAGAAGATGTTAATGCGAGTGTAGCGAAAATGCTTGTGCTTCTAGTTCCGACAATGCAGTAATAACCAACGAGTAATCTAACCTAACAATTTCACAACTACTACCTTATACACACAAGTGTAAAGGAATGAAGAATATGTACATAAAGATATATGAATGAGTGATGGTACAGAACGGCATAGGCAAGATGCAGTAGATGGTATCGAGTACAGTATAACATATGAGATGAGTAATGTAGGGTATGTAAACATAAAAGTGGCTAGTGATACATTTTTCATCCATTTTTACATTATTAAAGTGGCTGGAGTTGAGTCAGTATGTTGGCAGCAGCCACTCAATGTTAGTGATGGCTGTTTAACAGTCTGATGGCCTTGAGATAGAAGCTGTTTTTCAGTCTCTCGGTCCCAGCTTTGATGCACCTGTACTGACCTCGCCTTCTGGATGATAGCGGGGTGAACAGGCAGTGGCTCGGGTGGTTGTTGTCTCCCAAACCTCTTCAGCTCACCTGATTTCAGTTGGTTTACTAATCATCTGGGTAGTCAGGAAGAGGTTTGGGGGAACACTGTCGAGGTGAATGAACATTGTCTAACATCCCGAACCACTTCCTTTTCCCAGATAGGAGAACATGATGACTCCAAAGCGTTCATTCTGGATATTTCATGGCCTGAGATGTATCCTGAAATGGCACCTGAAATTTCTCTAGATGGCTTTTTCAACAAAAAAATGTAAGTCACCGTTGACTCTGTACAATACTTATTGTGGTTAGCCTAATTTATGTTACTACCATGCCATATTATTATTATTATTATTTTATTTTATTTTTTTACCTTTTATTTAACCAGGCAAGTCAGTTAAGAACAACGCCTTGTTCAGGGGGCAGAACGACAGATGTTTATCCTGTCATCTCGGGGATTCGATCTAGCAACCTTCCGGTTGTTCGTCCAACACTCTAACCACTCGGCTTCCTGCCACCCCATTTTAACCTCACTCTCTCTATTATTATTTTTTCTATATATATATTTATTTTACCTTTATTTAACTAGGCAAGTCAGTTAAGAACACATTCTTATTTTCAATGACGGCCTAGGAACAGTGGGTTAACTGCCTGTTCAGGGGCAGAACGACAGATTTGTACCTTGTCAGCTCGGGGGTTTGAACTTACAACCTCCCTGTTACTAGTCCAACACTCTAACCACTAGGCTACCCTGCCGCCCAATATGCCTAAGTTTGGGCCATGATCCAGCAATGCAATGCAATGCAGCGAGCCTGTAAAGATACAAAATAACTTTAATGTATGAAGTTATCTAACTAATTCCTGAGGTAGTTACATTGAGTTGGTCCTGTCCTCCGTGGCTCTTTTGGTAGTGCATGGTACTTGCAATGCCAGGATAGTGTGTTTTAGATTCCTCCTGGGGCCACTCCTACGGAAAGTGTATGTACGCGAGACTTGACTGTAAGTCGTTTTGGGGTAAAAACACCAGCGAAATGGCGTTTTATTCTAAAAATGATTATTTTATCAGATCTTCAGAGACCAAGCAGCTGATCATCTCTGGGTTGGAGGAGCAGGTGGAGGCCAACTTGGGCACTGCCATGATGTACACCCTGTTCGAGTGGGCCAAAGACAACCAGGAAGCTCTGATGGAGAACCACCAAGCTGTGGTCACTGCCGTGGTCAGTGTGTTACACAGACACACACACACACACACAACCACAGACACACACACAACCACACACACACACACACACACAACCACACACACACACACACAACCACACACACACACACACAACCACACACACACACACACACACACACACACACACACACACACACACACACAACCACACACACAACCACAACCAGAGAAATAGAATGACTTGACTTTCCGTTCAAGTCGGTTTAGTATTTATATACACATTGTGCTCATTAACCAGAGGTCACCTGTTTCCCCCCCAGACACTGACATCCAACAGCGACCTCAACGCCCCAGCCAAGAAGAAAGAGAAGAAGGAACAGCTGACCAAATCACAGAAGAGGAAGATCACATGTAGAACTGGTAAGGGACTGAAATGACTTGAGTATTTCCTTTTCCATCACAAATGACCTTTTAAAAAAAAAAAATTAAAGTCAAGGCTATTGATATTTAAACGGTGCTATTCACACTATACCGTTTCAACAGATAACAAGGGGGAGCTCCCCAGAGGCTGGGACTGGGTCGACGTCATCAAGGTATATTCCTTCAGTCAGTTCACGGCAGTTGATTTTGTGCCGACTGTTTTTGTTGTCCTATTTCATAAGACACCCTTACTATTGATAGCACCCGTGTTGCCGCTAGCACCCGTGTTGCCGCTAGCACCCGTGTTGCCGCTAGCACCCGTGTTGCCGCTAGCACCCGTGTTGCCAATAGCACCCTTGCTGCCAATAGCACCCTTGTTGCCAATAGCACCCTTGTTGCCAATAGCACCCTTGTTGCCAATAGCACCCTTGTTGCCAATAGCACCCTTGTTGCCAATAGCACCCTTGTTCATCATTTTAATTTCTCTCCTTTCTTGCATCTTCAACTTGTTGAACATGACACTCCATCCAGCATGTAAGTACAATGGAAAAATGACATAATTCCCAATATACATAAAAAAAATGCCCCATCTGAGCTTACTGTGGTTTCTAAATGCTTTTCTCTATATTGTTGTTTTTCAGTTGAGCAGAACAGGCGGTAAAGAGGAAGACTAGAATGCCGTGGAGGAGGTGGAGAGGTCTCTGGTACTGCTTTTACCAGGAAGTGAAGTCTCCCGACCTCACTCAGACCACCTGACCTGGCCGCTGCTCCGTAGACTCCTTCCAGTCTGCCCCAAGACACC
Organism: Oncorhynchus kisutch; assembly: GCF_002021735.2. Classification (NCBI taxonomy): domain Eukaryota; kingdom Metazoa; phylum Chordata; class Actinopteri; order Salmoniformes; family Salmonidae; genus Oncorhynchus; species Oncorhynchus kisutch. Next base: position 40,271,925 of record NC_034182.2, read on the forward strand.
ACACCCAAGATGGCCGCTTTTTCGCTCCAAGGGAAGACGGGGTGCCTCTACACCTGAACACAATCAATAGTTGTCAAAGCTGTCGTTTTGAGAGGGCGTCACACATACAGGTGGTTTAGTGTCATATCGGAAGGAGTTTAAAATGTGGCTTTTTTTATTTTTAATGAACTGTTTTCATTTGCTTGGAGGAGACCCCAAATGTGTGACTCATTTTGGTTGTACCGGTGGTGATGACAGTGGATTGCAGCGTGAGCTGCATTGAAACAACGAAAGCTTGTACGGGTGTGTGATAGTATTTGTGCCGTCGGAATAGGTCGAGGTGGCAGTGTCATCTGTTTTCACTAGTACTGTATGCTTGTCAAAGTGGAATGATCTGGACCTCTTGTTACCATGAGCCAGACTTCCATGTACTGTCATCACTGCCAGGGAATTGAAAATCTGTCCACTTTGAGACCGGTTCAGTTGCTAGGCATCAGAGCTGTAAAACGTGCTTTACCAGGAATGTCAACGTATAGCTGTATGACTTTAGGATACTCAGTGTATCTGATGTACAGTGGTGTGGAACATAAACTCAACATGTTATGAAGGACACGACTGAATATGTGATATTGTGTCCCTTTAATTTAGAGATGTGCTGGAGAAACTTTTTTTTTTTTTAAATAAAAAAATGATTATTACGATATTGTTCTTATATTTATTTTTAGCTTGTCCATGTTTCTCAACTAAAAATACACCCTGGCATAATGTAGTGTATTGTATGTTCTGTTGTCGTTTTGATAAAAGAAAAAAAACACAGAAAATGTGAATACCAAATACGTTATGCCCTTGCACCAGTGTTGTGGGGGTATGATATTTGGTTCCCATGGCGATGTATCTGAATAGTATCTAGAGTGTAGAAAACATAGTAATGAATAGGAGGCCCGCCTGAAGCTTATTTTTCTACGTCATTAAAGCTATGTCCGAAAATAAGCTTTACTTTCGAATATCCCGACGCATTCTTAAACCGAGGTGTAAGTAAAGAACTGTTAACTCTGTCCGTTTATTATGCGTTTATACGCACCGGGTCAGTGCGTCGCAGTTGGCTTACTATTAGTGGAACATGAACCATCACTCGGAACTCCGCCCTGGACAACACTAACTGCCAAAGGAGTTGTCACTGCTCCAAACACAGTGGGACAGATGAAACTGTCAGCGTTGAATTGTGATGGTGGATGGTGAGCCATTGAAGCTTCGAGCGGGATAAGAAATTAATGCGCGACAGCCAGGATAGCCAATGAAGATGGGTGATTCTGTCCTAGAATTAAGAACAATGTGGACTTCTAATAACGGAATTGTCCCCAAAAAGAAGACAAGGAGAGTAAGTTCCAACTATTTCGTTATTCCTGTGTGCGCTAATTTGCAATTATGGACACCTTGTAGCTTTCGTAAAAATGTGAACTAATTTTATAACTTTTTTTTCCTCACACCTTGTAGCTTTTATATTAAATTAACATGACTTACTATAACTGAACATAAATGTGTAGCTCTTAATTAAGAGCTTCCTGTAATGTTAGGCTACAATTTTCCATTTTGTTCATAGGTGAAAGAAGTTGTAATATTTCCACTAATTTCCAATGGCTCTACCTCACTGCGTCGGGTGAGTTTAGGTGCCAGCTAGTCTCATAATATTCTGTACACCATTAGATTATCTGCTCTCTTATCACCCAATTTGACGGTTCAATTGTTCTACATAAGTCATTTACATTGATTTTATAACCGTCATTAGTATCAGTTCACCCAGTGTTCCTTTCTCATTGGTAAATTCGTCATAGCATCAGGACAGCAAAAACAAGAGAGCGACCATTCCCACATTCCAAAGACTCCAGGAGATGTTCTTTTCCGACTGTCGATCCGACCATTCCATTCTAGCGAAAAAGATTAGGTCCAATAAGGTAAGGTAATTGATCCAGTTTGAGTGACACGTGTTTAAACAATGAGTGGGTCTAATTCTGAATGCTGATTTGTTAAAAAGGCATTTCAACCGTTGTCTATTCCACAAATTACCACCAGATAAATCTATGATGTTAAAATGCCTATTTATTCTGTTCCATCTGACTGAGCAATCCACCATCTCATCAGCTCAGCCAGGCAATTTATAAACTTGATCTCCACTATAAATAGCATCTAGACATTATCTCACATTTCTTTTAGACATTTAGTTTTCAACGGAGGTGATTTGTATAAACCTTGGTGTCTGTCTCTCCGACATTTGCAACATTGTTTCAATATTTAAATTCGATCTCCAGCTGTCCCATAGTAATGAACGTGTCGGGAGGAGACAGACAGGGCAGCGTTTCTCAGCCTGTCAATGTATAGTCCATCCATGTGTTGCTTACTGTAGTCTGTATTTATATTGTAGAGAGCAGACAGGAGTATTCCTTTGACCAAAGTCAGCGAGGAGTCAGAGTCCCAGATAACAGCTCACCTCAGAGTAAGTCGTCTGCACACCTCTGGACGCCTTATGTTTTCATGTGTTCTATCTAATTATTCATGTTGTAAATCTTCTTCTCAGTATCAATTTCTGCAGCGCCATGTAAAGTCGTACGGACAAAGCACACCGTCAGAGGAGAAAGGGGTGAATGTGCTGCATCTGCAGAAGATGTATTTATTCAAGGTGAGGAGGACCAAGCAACTCTTTGCTGATTCATCCTTCCTGATCTGATAATGGAAGAAAACCTGATCCCATTCTTCATTTAGTTTGGGCTTTTTTAAATGTATTTTTGTTAGGACAAAGCAGCTTTCAAAGCCTTACCAGATGGAGGACTTGATGACACTGAGGATACTGCTCCTCAACACCTGCTGCAGAGTTTGGTGGCACTGGAAGAAGAGGACCGTGTTTGTGTAAACCAGGATGTCACCACATGGGCTGAAAGTGTTCCCGAAATTGTCAAATGTCTATTGGCTGGATCTTCTAATGGTGTTGTCAAGACAACAGGAGGTGACCCTCATTCATTAGGTCTCACAGTTATAACAGATGACCTGGAACATGCCAAGAAGAGGAGATTCATGATCTACATATGTGGTGGATATAAAGGTGAGCGTGCGAGCGTGAGCATGCATGTGTGCTTGTCTCTGTATGTGTATCAACCATAATCCCACCCCCCCCCACACACACAGACACGGTGGCAGAGAGGAGTGCGTTGATGGAGACTGTGTTCCCTCGTCTGTACCTCTACTGCAAACAGAGGGGCTATGACTTCAGGATGGTGGACCTGCGCTTGGGCGTGGGAGACCCTGTGTCGGATAGACACGACACGGCAGAGCTGCACGTGGAGGCCCTCGCACAGTGTCAGGAAACACTGGGGCCAAACTTCATAGTGAGATATCTCTCTAGTTTAATTTGTTTTTATTCAAATCATTTCTCTCTTCCTTTTTTTCTCTTTCTTTTCACTGATCTCTTATCCAACATATCGTCCCACACGTTTACGACCCTTCTGCCAGTCACTAGCTAAACTCCTGGATTCCGTGAAGTTATTCATTAGTGTTTTATTTTATAGTTATTCCTTGGTCAGAAGTACGAGGTCCAGACCCTGCCCAGCACTATCTCCAGAGAGGTGTTTGAGGCCATCGTGAACGTGGTGGAGAGAGACAGACAGAAGATGTCCAAGAAAAAACACCCCAAGATGGACGACGTCATCAGTGATTCCAAGTCTAATATCGCCACAGGAAGTGACACGGGCAGCTTTGTTGTTCCAGAACACAACAACAATCATGATTCAGGAGATCCAGCTCCAAAATCTGGGTTAATGAGCGATGAGATTTCCGTATCCCGTAATTCCCTCTCTGATGCAGATGAGACGCGGATAAGTCCTGCAGCGACGAGGTGTTGGGCAGACTTCGATCGGGATCTGATCCTACTCCAGACGTGGTACAGACTAGATGAGAACTGTGATCCTCCTGTCTACCGTCTACTCCCTGTGAGGTAAGATATAAAATTACACTGTTGCTCTTATTGCTATGCCTGATTTCAAAGTCTGAGAGATTGTCACAAGCTTGGCCATGACACATTGATGTCAACTTTTATTTTATATTTTGTAAAGCACTTTTTTTTGCGGGTTTGTTGGCATAGTATCCTACTTGTTTGTTTTGTGGATTGTTGAACTGTCCATCACAAGGACCACTAGTAATAGTTTCTTATTTGAAGCTTGTGTAACTTGCTAAACTAGTTACCAACGACCATTGGGAATCCAAACCCAACTGGCATATGAAATGCTTTGTTTGGTTTCCATGGCTCTTGCCCCTAGGCCATGTGTTGTTATGAAAGTGATTGTTTGAGGGTATTTAAAATTAGCCAGACAAACCGTAAGGGAATTGAACTCTCACAGTACAACGACCCTCCCTCTCAGCTTTTTTTTCATTCCATTCACAAGTCTCTTAAATCACTTCACCATATTGGATTGTCGTTAGGTCTCCTTAGTCAATCATCTTGAAATGACCTAGTTCCTGTATGTGTTGGTAGCACCCAACAGCCTGACTTCCTGAGTAGAGATGGCCAGCGGAGGAGGCAGGCGAGGAAGGCGTGGCAAGCTACATGCTTGCACCTGTGGGGGGTGCTACAGAGGAGTGGGACAGAGGCTCTAGGGGAGGAGGGGACATCGCACCTCCTCAGGACAGGTTTGTAATGGGGTGTATGGGGGGGGGGGGTGGATCAGGTTATTTCCCTCTTACAGGAAGTGTACAGGGGGGGGATCAGGTTATTTCCCTCTTACAGGAAGTGTACAGGGGGGGGATCAGGTTATTTCCCTCTTACAGGAAGTGTACAGGGGTGGGATCAGGTTATTTCCCTCTTACAGGAAGTGTACAGGGGGGGATCAGGTTATTTCCCTCTTGCAGGAAGTGTACAGGAAGTAGTCTACATTGCGTTTAGCCATGTCGGTTTTGACACTTTGCTCCCCACCCAGTTCTAGACTGGGAGGTAGAGCAGGGCCTCCAGTCACTAGGAGCCAAGGCCCCTCCAGAGGAACACTGCCACTGCTATAAGAGGGTCATCCCTGACCTCCACTACAGCCTGAGGAACGAACACGCTGCCCACTACATCGACTTGCTGGAAGGTCGACCCCAGGTCAACCACACTCTGAATGCAGCACATCAGGGCTTCATGGATCGCGTTCACAAAAAGGTAAGTGTGTGTGTGTGTGTGTGTGTGTGTGTGTGTGTGTGTGTGTGTGTGTGTGTGTGTGTGTGTGTGTGTGTGTGTGTGTGTGTGTGTGTGTGTGTGTGTGTGTGTGTGTGTGTGAGCATAAAGGAGAGAGCATGATACAAAGTCCGAATGAAAGCATTCATTTTGTTCCATACTTTCACAGAGTAACATCATCGATATCTACATTGCAGTGGCGGTCAGTGCCGTTTAAGATGAAGGAGGATTTTAATTGTTTTTATGAGCATGGCCTTATTTCAATTGTTTTTTGATTTTTTTATTTCACCATTATTTAAGCTGGCCAGTTGAGAACAAGTTCTCATTTACAACTGCGACCTGGCCAAGATAAAGCAAAGCAGTGCGACACAAACAACACAGTTACACTTGATATAAACAAACATACAGGCAATAACACAATAGGAAAATCTATATACAGTGTGTGCAAATGAGGTAAGATAGGGAGGTAAGGCAATAAATAGGCCGTAGTGGCGAAATAATTACAATTTAGCAATTAATCACTGGAATGATAAGAACTCCAGAATATGAATGTGCAAGTAGAGATACTGGGGTGCAAAGGAACAAAACAAATAAATAACAATATGGGGATGAGATGTTTGGGTGGGCTATTTATAGATGGGCTGTGTACAGGTGCAATGATCAGTAAGCTGCTCTGACAGCTGATGCTTAAAGTTAGTGAGGGAGATATAAGACTCCAGCTTCAGTGATTTTTGCAATTAGTTCCAGTCATTGGCAGCAGAAAACTGGAAGGAGAGGTGGCCAAAGGAGGAGTTGGCTTTGGGGATGACCAGTGAAATATACCTGTTGGAGTGTGTGCTATGGGTGGGTGCTGCTATGGTGACCAGTGATCTGAGATAAGGTGGGGCTTTACCTAGCAAAGACTTATAGATGACCTGGAGCCAGTGGTTTTGGCGACGAATATGAAGCGAGGGCCAGCCAACGAGAGCATACAGGTCGCAGTGGTGGGTAGTATATGGGGCTTTGGTGACTAAACGGATGGCACTGTGATAGACTACATCCAATTTGCAGAGTAGAGCATTGGAGGCTATTTTGTAAATGACATAGCCGAAGTCAAGGATCAGTAGTACGAGGTTATGTTTGGCAGCATGAGTGAAGGGGGCTTTGTTGCAAAATAGGAAGCCGATTCTAGATAAAATTTTGGATTGGAGATGCTTAATGTGAGTCTGGAAGGAGAGTTTACAGTCTAACCAGACAGCTAGGTATTTGTAGTTGTCCACATATTCTAAGTCAGAACCGTCCAGAGTAGTGATGCTAGATGGGTGGTTGGGTGCGGGCAGCGATCGTTTGAAGAGCATGCATTTAGTTTTCCCTGCGTTTAAGAGCAGTTGGAGGCCACGTTGTATGGCATTGAAGTTTGTTTGGAGGTTTGTTAACACAGTGTCTAAGGAGGGGCCAGAAGTATACAGAATGGTGTCGTCTGCGTAGAGGTGGATCAAAGAATCACCAACAGCAAGACCGACATCATTGATGTATACAGAGAAAAGAGTCCGCCCGAGAATTGAACCCTGTGGCACCCCATAGAGACTGCCAGAGGTCCGGACAACAGGCCCTCCGATTTGACACACTGAACTCTGTCTGAGAAGTAGTTGGTGAACCAGGCGAGGCAGTCATTTGAGAAACCAAGGCTGTTGAGTCTGCCGATAAGAATGTGGTGATTGACAGAGTCGAAAGCCTTGTCCAGGTCGATGAATACGGCTGTACAGTATTGTCTTTTATCGATAGCGGTTATGATGTCGTTTAGGACCTTGAGTGTGGCTGAGGTTGCATCCAGCCCATGACCCATGACCCATGCTCGGAAACTAGATTGCATAGTGGAGAAGGTACAGTTGGCCAGCCGTAGAAAAATGATTATTGAAATTCTCGATTATCGTAGACAGTGTTTCCTAGCCTCAGTGCAGTGGGTAGCTGGGAGGAGGTGCTCTTATTCTCCATGAACTTCGCAGTGTCCCAGAACTTTTGGAGTTTGTGCTACAGGATGCAAAATTCTACTACGGCATATTGGATGATTGTCATTCATATTCCATTCACCCAGTTCAATGTAACATCATTAGGTTTAGACTACTACATGATACTTGAATTTGTCCTATACCCATCCAATGACGGTTGCTACAACCTAGCCTACGAGTTAGTTTACAACATAGGTGCACAGCTCAGGTCGAGAGAAACATTTTAGTAATCAAGGAGGCCGACAGTGACACATTTAATACTGCCTTGCACACAGTTGCCTGCATTTAGCTGATCTAGTGTGTAATCATTAGACCAACAGTTGCAAACAAGGGTTTATAGTTGGACAAATTCAGGTACGTTTATCCCCATTTGCTTCTGTTTAAGATACGTTTTTCAACATAATCGACAAAATGAATACACCCCTGATTACATCAAATCAAATCAAATTAATTTATATAGCCCTTCGTACATCAGCTGATATCTCAAAGTGCTGTACAGAAACCCAGCCTAAAACCCCAAACGGCAAGCAATGCAGGTGTAGAAGCACGGTGGCTAGGAAAAACTCCCTAGAAAGGCCAAAACCTAGGAAGAAACCTAGAGAGGAACCAGGCTACATGCAAACACACTTCACTTTAATAGCAGCCACATACAAACCGCATGATCACTTTGCTCGTTGTATTCCTTCTCGCATCTACACGCTCTCCTCCCCTCAACTTTTCCCTTCGCTTGTGGACTTCAGTGCACAACACATCAGATGTCTGTGGCCAGGCGAGAAAAAAAAAACTTTCCAAGCCAAACCGCTACACACAGCCTACATTGTTGTCACCGTATTAACATCATAGTCAACAAAACTCCTAGAACTAACGCGTTAGTAAACCCGCTACAATCACGCAGTACATTGTACAGTCAGCAAACAGTTTAGCAGTTATACCGGCAGGCCCCAGTGGCAATAAATCAATAGAAACCAAAAGCTTACCTGGACTTGGAAGAGTTACAGTATTGGATAACCATAGCCTGTTAGCTAACATAGCATCCTTCTCTGTTTGAGCCTGGTATTTGCATAGGCTAAACTAGCTACATTCGCTCGCTAAGTAAGTGAAAGTGAGCTATAGCTAGCTCTCTCTTGCTCTCTCTCTCTCTCTCTCTCTCTCTCTCTCCCGCTCTTGCTTCTTATTCATTTTTGAAGAAATCATTTGTTCAAAACTGTTCAACTATTGGCTTTCTCTCTTTGAGTCAACTACTCACCAAATGTTATGCACTGCAGTGCTAGCTAGCTGTAGCTTATGCTTTCAGTACTAGATTCATTCTCTGATCCTTTGATCGGGTGGACAGCATGTCAGTTCATGCGGTAAGAGCTCTGATAGGTTAGAGGACTTCCTCCTGAAGTTGTCATAATTACTGTGTAAGTCTATGGAAAGAGGCGAGAACCATGAACCTCCTAGGTTGTGTATTGAAGTCAATGGACCCAGAGGAGGACGGAAGCTAGCTGTCCTCCAGCTACACCATGGTGCTACTGTAGACTTGTATAGAAAAACAGTGTGTTTCAATGAATTATTTGGTGACGTGAATTTACTTAGTATAGTTTTATCTAAAAAGCATAACTTTGAAAATGTTTCACAATTTGTATTTTATTTTATTCACTGAGGAAGATGGTTCTCCCCTTCCTCCTTCGAGGATCCTCCACTGACACATTGCCCTTTCTTCCCTCATTAAGTTGCGCCACACCAACATCTATGAGCGTAACGTGGACTGGGGAAGGAATGGCCTGAACCCCAAACATAACCGATCCCAACAGTTCTACACAGAACACATCTCCTCTCACTTCCAGAGGACTGTCATCAACTCTCTGAACAAGTGAGAGAGAAATAAATAAATGCATAACACATGTCATGAAGTATATTGGAACAATATGACACGGTTACATGGTTATCTGTCATTATGTTGGCCCTCCGATATTATTGCGTAACACTCGACTGATGGCATAAATGTTGAGTTGGGCTGTCCCCCTACTCCAGAGTCATGAAGGGGAACAAAGCCAAAGGCTCCTTTGACATCAGACGGAGAGAAGCATCTAGAATGAGGATACAGGAGGAGATCCATCGCCATGTTAACCACGGACACACTCTGTAAG
>NC_034182.2:40286217-40398717 GCF_002021735.2 Oncorhynchus kisutch
CTAGGTAAATGGCATGATGAATGCCTTTTCCTCTGGCTCTGCTCCAGGTCACACGTCCATAGTAACGGCCCTGACCAGGGGACAGAGGGGTCTGGTGGCAGCCACCTGCGATGGGGACGGCACCCTGAAGGTGTGGGACCTGGAACTGGGGCGCGCTGTGAGGACTCTGGAGGGGGTGGGGGGCGTGGTGGGCGACTCCCTCACTCTCTGTCTGGAGGACAGGGTCCTGGTGGTTCGCATGGGACAGAGTCTGCAGGTCAGAGAGGTGGATTCTGGGAAAGTGATCTACTCCGAGAGTGACTCTCTGGACGTTCCTGTGGTAACAACCACGTGTGACGGACAGCTGCTGGTAGCCTTCTATGATGGAAGTCATCTGGTGAAGGTATTGCAACAGTCCGATATATTATCACGTCAGCATAAGCAACATAAACGCTAATTGTTTATGTTCAGGGCCATGGTGATTAATTGACCTCTCTGTGACCTCTCTGTGACCTCTCAGGTGTTCGACCTGGTCTCGTCCTGCTCTCTACTGTGCTGTGTCAACATTACCCTGGACTGTGACCCCATCCATAAAGACCATTCCGTACTGGTCTCCCACAACTCCATCAAAGACTATGTCCTTTTCGCCTACAGGTCAGAGTTTAGTCCTTGATTCAGATCCCTGATAGTCCGTGACAACAGCTAGTCCATGACAACAGCTAGTCCGTGACAACAGCTAGTCCGTGACAACAGCTAGTCCATGACAACAGCTAGTCCGTGACAACAGCTAGTACGTGACAACAGCTAGTCCGTGACAACAGCTAGTAAGTGACAACAGCTAGTACGTGACAACAGCTAGTCCGTAACAACAGCTAGTCCATGACAACAGCTAGTCCATGACAACAGCTAGTCCGTAACAACAGCTAGTCCGTGACAACAGCTAGTCCGTGACAACAGCTAGTCCGTAACAACAGCTAGTCCGTGACAACAGCTAGTCCGTAACAACAGCTAGTCCGTGACCACAGCTAGTACGTGACTGGTTCACACAAAAACTGTAAACATGAAACAAACCAATCACACACAGGGATTATTATACACAGGGATTATTATACACAGGGATTATTATACACAGGGATTATTATACACAGGGATTATTATACACAGGGATTATTATACACAGGGATTATTATACACATAGGGAGATTCAAGGACATTGAGACTCAGTGTTTTACTCGCAACCTTGAATATTGAAGAAAAAAAATTCCATGGTCGATAGAGTAAACAATATATAGGTTTTTCTTCACGTTATTCATGATATTTTGTTTGCTTTCCGTCTTTCTTATTCATTTTCGTTTATTTTGCATTGGGGCTAATGGTGATTGGTCTCTTAGTGCGATAGAGTAATAACCAATTAGTGACAGGTGTCACTTCTCCTGGTCTGGCTCTTAAATAATATCACATGCCCTCATTGTTAACACGCTGTGAAATCAGGCGAGCGTAGTACCTTGACAGATTTCACGGGTCCGGTTTGAAAACACTGTTGAATTATTCAAACAGACTACTTCTCAGGTGCCTATTAAAATGTAATCCTGTATATTAGGAGAAGCTTTTCACACATAAGCCCCTGTCGAATAGACGGATAACGTTGGACACCAGGATATGTGTACATGACACATACGATACATTTTCCAGGCAGTGTTAAAATCTTCATCTTATTTCATGACTAATGATTAAATGGGAGGATGGAGGAGGATGTCGTGGATAATGTGATTGGCTGGTGGAATCCATCCTCTCACACCTGAGTGGTGTAAATGTAAAAGGAATGACAAATTGGGTCGTTGAGGGTAGTTAGTAATACAAGCTGTCTGTGGGATGGTTGCAGTATAATGCATTGGGCTTCGGTTTCTGGTGATTACCATCTATATAACCTGCTGCACTGCTGCTTGGATTTCACCTGGCGACCTGTTCACCGTCTGCCCTGGCCTGCCCCCCCCCCCCTCCCCCCCTTCCCCTCCCCCCCTTCCCTTCCTCTCTCCCCCGAGCGTTCTACCGCACACATGCACTGTTGGGGCGAGTGACTGAACTTACAATTTGCCAGCCCCAAGTCGTTATGTACAGTTGAGGTCGGAAGTTTACATACACCTTTAGCTAAATACATTTAAAATCTTTTAATTTAAAAAATTTTTTTTTTTTACAATTCCTGACATTTAATCCTAGTAAAAATTCCCATGTCTTAGGTTAGTTAGTCACCACTTTATTTTAAGAATGTGAAATGTCAGAATAATAGTAGAGATAATTATTATTTATTTCAGCTTGTATTTCTTTCATCACATTCCCAGTGGGTCAGAAGTTTACATACACTCAGTTAGTATTTGGTAGCATTGCCTTTAAATGGTTTAACTTGGGTCAAACGTTTTGGGTAGCCTTCCACAAGCTTCACACAATAAATTGGATGAATTTTGTCCCATTCCTCCTGACAGAGCTGGTGTAACTGAGTCAGGTTTATAGGCCTCCTTGCTCGCACATGCTTTTTCAGTTCTGCCCACAAATGTTCTATAGGATTGAGATCAGGGCTTTGTGATGGCCACTCTAATACCTTGACTTTGTTGTCTTTAAGCCATTTTGACACAACTTTGGAAGTATTCTTGGAGTCATTGTCCATTTGGAAGGCCCATTTGCGACCAAGCTTTAACTTCCTGACTGATGTCTTGAGATGTTTCTTCAATATATCGACATAATTTTCCTACCTCATGATGCCATCTATTTTGTGAAGTGCACCAGTCCCTCCTGCAGCAAAGCACCCCCACAACATGATGCTGCCACCCCCGTGCTTCACGGTTGGGATGGTGTTCTTTGGCTTGTAAGTCTCCCCCTTTTTCCTCCAAACGTAATGATGGTCATTATGGCCAAACAGTTCTATTTTTGTTTCATCAGACCAGATGACATTTCTACAAAAAGTATGATCTTTGTCCCCATGTGCAGTTGCAAACCGTAGTCTGGCTTTTTATGGTGGTTTTGGAGCAGTGGCTTCTTCCTTGCTGAGCGGCCTTTCAGGTAATGTTCATATAGGACTCGTTTTACTGTGGATATAGATACTTTTGTACATGTTTCCTCCAGCATCTTCACAATGTCTTTTGCTGTTGTTCTGGGATTGATTTGCACTTTTCACACCAAAGTACGTTCATCTCTAGGAGACAGAACGCGTCTCCTTCCTGAGCGGTATGACGGCTGCGTGGTCCCATGGTGTTTATACTTACGTACTATTGTTTGTACAGATGAACGTGGTTCCTTCAGGCATTTGGAAATTGCTCCCAAGGGTGAATCAGCCTTGTGGAAGACTACAATTTTTTTCTGAGGTCATGGCTGATTTCTTTTGATTTCCCCATGATGTCAAGCAAAGAGGCACTGAGTTTGAAGGTAGGCCTTGAAATACATCCACAGGTACACCTCCAATTTACTCAAATTATGTCAATTAGCCTATCAGAAGCTTCTAAAGCCATGACATCATTTTCTGGAATTTTCCAAGCTGTTTAAAGGCACAGTCAACTTAGTGTATGTAAACTTCTGACCCACTGGAATTGTGATACAGTGAATTATAAGTGAAATAATCTGTCTGTGAAAAATGACTTGTGTCATGCACAAAGTAGATGTCCTAACCGACTTGCCAAAACTATAGTTTGTTAACAAGAAATGTGTGGAGTGGTTGAAAAACAAGTATTAATGACTCCAACCTAAGTGGATGTAAACTTCAGACTTCAACTGTAGATTTCTTTCTTGTGCATTTTGATATTTGCCTCATGACTCCTGAATGCTTTGTTGACTACGATCTTTCTTGACCCAACCGTGGGACAGACTATGTTTGTTCCCAGACACGGGACTCTGACTCTCTACTGGTTACACAGACTCTTGGCCTCCCATCCTATTCTAACCACCTCTCGCCGGCTTTGTATTCATGTTACCTGATGAAATCGCTGTACAATATGATCTTGTTTCTATCTGACGCACATTCAGATGTCATAAATCAGCAGAGCTCTCCCTGTTCTATGCTGTGATTTGATTGTCCTGTCACAGGTTAGAGGTCATCATGGAGTGTTATACCTGAGGGTGCCACTGGAGGGCACCCTTATGTTTCTAGTGTCCAGGTGAGCCTGATTGGGTTTACCTAGTTTAGGACTATTTAGGTTCCTCTATGGAACTGGGCCGGTTGCTCAGGTCTCTTGTCTTGTCTTGTGTTGTGTGCTCATGTGCACTTGCTTTGTTGTTTTTCCTGTGAATACTTCTGTTATGTTCTGTTAATTACTGATGTCCCCTTTAAGGATGGAGCACCTTTGGTCATGCGCAGTGTTCTATGTTATTCTGGTACTAACTCGTTTGAGTAAATGTGAAGCTCCAGTTCAATTGCTTGTATTCAGAGTCTTTCTTATTACATAAATAAGTACTAAGTGTTAAGACATTACAATGGCGACGAGGATGATTACCTGCAGTGTGCATCACGAATACAGATGGAGCTCGTAGGAAGAGAGGAGGATTTTGACCCTGTAGCACAACAGCTAACAAGCAGTGAAGATGAGGGGAGAGCTGACGAGAACGAGGCGGCAGATCAAAGACCCGTGGAGCCGGAGGTAAAGAGAATGGCTAGCGTCGGGAAAATAGATGTGTTTGATGACACGCAAGATAACTGGGCAACTTACATTGAACGACTGGAACCTGTACTTCATTGCAAATGACATTGCTGATAACAAGACAGTGCCAGCGTTGTTGAGTTTAACTGGCCCAAAAACATACAGCTTTCTAAGAGATCTGACTGCCCCTCTGAAGCCCTCCAATAAAACATTCACAGAGATTGTGGAGATATTGCAAAATCTCCTATCACCTAAACCACTCCTCATCGCGGAACGTTTTTGGTTCCACAAGATAGATCAGAATGAGGGGGAGGGTGTTAGTACATATGTAGCAGAGTTGAAGAAACTGTCGGAACATTGCCAGTTTGGAGAGAACCTAAATGACACATTAAGGGATAGATTTGTTTGTGGACTGAAACATGAACACATTCAGAAACGTTGGCTCACAGAATCAGATCTCATGTTTGCAAAGTCTGTTGAATTTGCTGTGACAATGGAAATCGTGACTAAAGATGCAGTTGAGTTGCAAAGTAAAAGAATTACTGACCTTTCACAAACTTCTCTGCATAAGTTTTCATGCAGCCGACAGCGCCCCCATGTGGCCGAAAAATGCAACAGATGTGACAGAGATGGTCACAGAACAGAGGACTGCCGTTTTAAAGATGAAATTTGTCACAAATGCAGTAGAAGGGGGCACATTCAAAGAGCATGCAGAGCAAAATTCAGTCACAACAGGAAAACTGAGAAAATGAAAGGGTCTGTGAATGCACTAGCAGAGAACAGTGGCAGTGATTCAGATGAACGATTAATTGGTACAATGGAGTTAAACACAGTGACTTCTTCCAGCAGTAGCATAATATGGGTGACACCAGATATCGAAGGCAAACCCCTCAAAATGGAGCTGGACACAGGATCTGCAGTGTCTATAATTTCCACTACCGTCTACAATGAGCACTTCAAGGCTATCAAGCTGAAGAACACAAATGTGTTGCTGAAGACATACTCAGGAGAGAGATTGAGCCCAATGGGGACGTTGCAGATCAGAGTGCATTATGGGGGGCAAACACAGCAGTTACAGCTGTATGTGGTGCCTGGAACTGCCCCCCCCATTATTTGGCAGGGAATGGCTTTAAAAAATAAAGCTGAACTGGTGTGACTTGAAAATGCTCCACACATTCCAGTCCAAAGAGAAAGGCACAGACCAAACACTGGAACACTTGCGGAAGGAATACAACACAGTTTTCAGTGATCAGATGGGAACAGTAAAAGGCTTCACAGCAAAACTTGTACTGAGAGATGATGCAACCCCCAAATTCTGCAAAGCCAGATCTGTTCCATACTCCCTGAGACCAAAGGTGGAAGCGGAAATCAATCGCTTGCAGGATACAGGGATCCTGACGAAAATGGACAGAAGCGAATGGGCCACACCCATAGTTCCTATTGTGAAGAAAGACGGTTCTGTTAGAAAGTGTGGGGACTTCAAGGTAACTGTGAATTCAATGTTGCATGTGGACCATTACCCCCTACCACGTCTGGATGACATCTTTGCTGCACTAGCTGGTGGGAAACACTTCAGTAAAATCGATCTGAAACAGGCTTACCTGCAGCTACCGGTTGAAGAGAGTTCCAAACAGTACCTGACAATAAACACACACAAAGGTCTATACAGGTATAACCGCCTGGTTTTTGGCATTGCATCGTCCCCAGCCATTTGGCAACGAACTATTGACCAGATTTTGCAAGGAATCCCAGGAACCCAATGTATCCTGGATGACATGATCATAACAGGACGCACCGACAAAGAGCACCTGGCTAACCTGGAAGAGGTCCTGAAAAGACTGAAAGAGTATGGTCTACAGGCAAACTTACAGAAGTGTGAGTTCTTCAAAGACAGGATTGTCTTCTGTGGACATGAAATTGACTGCAATGGATTGCACAAAACACAGGACAAAACCGAGGCAGTGGTACAGGCACCACGACCACAAAATATCACAGACGTGAGATCTTTCACGGGACTGATCAATTACTACAGAAGATTCCTTCCAAACCTTTCAGCAGTACTCCAGCCTCTAAATCAGCTCTGGAAAAGAATAGGACATGGTGGTGGACAGAGCAGTGTGAAAATGCATTTCTGGAGGCAAAACGGCTCATAACATCTGAACAGGTCCTGATGCATTACGACCCTGAAATGCCAGTGAAGTTGGCTTGTGATGCATCCCCTTATGGCTTAGGGGCCGTCCTTTCACACACACACTGAAAGATGGGTCAGAGAGGCCAGTTACATTCGCGTCACGAACATTGAATGATGCAGAGAAGAACTACTCACAAATCAACAAAGAAGCACTGGCACTAGTGTGGGGCGTCAAGAAATTCCACCCATACCTATATGTCAAGCGTTTCACACTGGTTACAGATCATCAGCCGTTGCTTTCCACTTTCAGTCCAAAGAAAGGCATTCCGGCAATGACAGCAGCCAGGTTACAGCGATATGCCCTGTTCCTTGCCAGTCATATGTATGACATTGAGTTTAAGCCGTCATCCCTCCACACAAATGCAGATGGATTATCCAGACTGCTGTGTACAAGAGAAAGACAAAGGAGGGTGGATGCAGTGGACATGTTCCATACCACTCAGCTCGAGCCACTACCAGTCACAAGCACAGTTATCAAACAGGAGACAAGGAAAGATGTGACCTTGTCAAAAGTGTACACCTACACCATGTCAGGATGGCCAGCTACAGGCAGAAAGGAGCTGACTCCGTATTTCCAGCGGAGAAACTAAATTACAACGTACCAAGGATGTTTGATGTGGGGAATGAGAGTCATGATACCCCAGAAATGCCAACATCAGGTTTTTGCAGCAACTACATGAAGGTCATGTTGGAATTGTCAAAATGAAGCTGCTCGCAGGGAGCCACTTCTGGTGGCCAGGTCTGGACCAACAGATAGAAAATATGGTAAAGAACTGTAGCGGATGTTTGGAAACCCTCCACATGCCTGCTCCTGTCCCAGTCCACCCATGAGAATGGCCCACAGAGCCATGGCAGGGAATTCATGTGGACTACGCTGGTCCCTTTGAAAAGCACATGTTTCTGGTTATAGTTGATGCCCATTCCAAATGGCCAGAGGTGTTTTGCACTGACTCCTCCACCTCAGCTCAGACGATAGAGTGTCTCAGAACAACGTTTGCACGCTTTGGTTTGCCGCTGCAGCTGGTAAGTGACAACGCGCAAGCTTTTGTAAGTGACGAGTTTACAAGATTCATGTCAGTAAATGGAATCAAACACTCAACCTCAGCTCCGTACCACCCTGCCACCAATGGGTTGGCAGAACGCTTTGTGCAAACCCTAAAGCAAGGACTCCGTGCAGCAAAACGAGACGAAGGGACTTTGCAAACAAAACTGGCCAAGTTCCTGGCCTCCTACCGAAACACCCCACATGCCACGACAAATGAAAGCCCAGCCGCACTGATGTTCGGGAGGCCTCTCCGCACACAGCTGGACATCATGAAGCCAAACAGGCGTAATGAAGTGCTGAACAAACAAGCCAAGATGCTCTCCGGTGGCCGGGAGCGCCATCTCCAAACAGGACAGGAAGTGATGGTGCAAGACTACAGAAGAGGAGAGAAATGGACAAGAGGGACCGTACACACACAAACGGGACCCAGAACTTACCAGGTTCAAGTGAGCCCAGACATAATGTGGCGGTGTCACATTAACCAAATGCATTCCATGGAAAACAGCACAACAATCGAGAGAGAACAGGCACAGAGAGATCCTGAGAGTGACACACAGGGAACTGTAGAGGACAGTGGGGCAGTAAAGAGACCCCAGGCTGAAAGAAGGGAACGTGTTGATGAAGGTGCTGCTATAGCAGAAGCTATAATGGAACAAGCACACACTGAGGATGTTCAGGAGCCTCCAGACAATCCGAGGCGCTGCCCAGAACGAAGGCACCATCCACCAGACAGACACTGAGGATGTTCAGGAGCCTCCAGACAATCTGAGGCGCTACCCAGAACGAAGGCACCGTCCACCAGACAGACACTGAGGATGTTCAGGAGCCTCCAGACAATCCGAGGCGCTACCCAGAACGAAGGCACCGTCCACCAGACAGACACTGAGGACGTTCAGGAGCCTCCAGACAATCTGAGGCGCTACCCAGAACGAAGACACCGTCCACCAGACAGACACTGAGGATGTTCAGGAGCCTCCAGACAATCCGAGGCGCTACCCAGAACGAAGGCACCGTCCACCAGACAGACACTGAGGACGTTCAGGAGCCTCCAGCCAATCTGAGGCGCTACCCAGAACGAAGGCACCTTCCACCAGACAGACACTGAGGACGTTCAGGAGCCTCCAGCCAATCCTATGCGCTACCCAGAACGAAGACACCGTCCACCAGACAGACACTGAGGATGTTTAGGAGCCTCCAGACAATCTGAGGCGCTACCCAGAACGAAGACACCGTCCACCAGACAGACTCTGAGGATGTTCAGGAGCCTCCAGCCAATCTGAGGCGCTACCCAGAACGAAGACACCGTCCACCAGACAGACACTGAGGATGTTCAGGAGCCTCCAGACAATCCGAGGCGCTACCCAGAACGAAGACACCGTCCACCAGACAGACACTGAGGATGTTCAGGAGCCTCCAGCCAATCTGAGGCGCTACCCAGAACGAAGGCACCGTCCACCAGACAGACACTGAGGACGTTCAGGAGCCTCCAGCCAATCTGAGGCGCTACCCAGAACGAAGGCACCGTCCACCAGACAGACACTGAGGACGTTCAGGAGCCTCCAGCCAATCTGAGGCGCTACCCAGAACGAAGACACCGTCCACCAGACAGACACTGAGGACGTTCAGGAGCCTCCAGCCAATCTGAGGCGCTACCCAGAACGAAGACACCGTCCACCAGACAGACACTGAGGATGTTCAGGAGCCTCCAGACAATCCGAGGCGCTACCCAGAACGAAGGCACCGTCCACCAGACAGACACTGAGGACGTTCAGGAGCCTCCAGCCAATCTGAGGCGCTACCCAGAACGAAGGCACCTTCCACCAGACAGACACTGAGGACGTTCAGGAGCCTCCAGCCAATCCTATGCGCTACCCAGAACGAAGACACCGTCCACCAGACAGACACTGAGGACGTTCAGGAGCCTCCAGCCAATCTGAGGCGCTACCCAGAACGAAGGCACCTTCCACCAGACAGACACTGAGGACGTTCAGGAGCCTCCAGCCAATCCTATGCGCTACCCAGAACGAAGACACCGTCCACCAGACAGACACTGAGGACGTTCAGGAGCCTCCAGCCAATCTGAGGCGCTACCCAGAACGAAGACACCGTCCACCAGACAGACTAGACTTATAAACAAACAAACAAAAACTAACTGTTCAGATTAAAAGATGCAAAATAACTTCAACAAGTTCTGGGAAATGTTTCAGTTGTGGTTTGGTAAAAGTAACTCTGATTGTATAAGAGAAGGAATGTTATGTTCTGTTAATTACTGATGTCCCCTTTAAGGATGGAGCACCCTTGGTCATGCGCAGTGTTCTATGTTATTCTGGTACTAACTCGTTTCAGTAAATGTGAAGCTCCAGTTCAATTGCTTGTATTCAGAGTCTTTCTTATTACAGAAATAAGTACTAAGCGTTAAGACACTACAACTTCAGTAAACATTCTGCATTTGCCCTCACCTCTGCCTGCTGCGTTTCTCTGCACCTGGGTCTGAGTTCGTACTAGAGTTATTGTCACAGTTCACAGCTCCAATCCAGACGTGTTGGTCATTACTGAGACGTGGTTAAGGAAGAGTGTTATGAACACTGATGTGAACCTTTCTGGTTGATAACCTTTTTCGGCAAGACAGATCTTCCAAAGGTGGGGGAGTGGCAATCTTTACCAAGGATCACCTTCCGTGTTCGGTTGTCTCCACCAAGTCTGTCCATAAACAATTTGATTTGTTGGTTTTAAGTATTCAACTTTCAAATAACTCTTTGTTGACTGTTGCTGGGTGACTGTTGCTGGGTGACTGTTGCTGAGTGACTGTTGCTGGGTGACTGTTGCTGGGTGACTGTTGCCGGGTAACTGTTGCCGGGTGACTGTTGCTGGGTGACTGTTGCCGGGTGCCTGTTGCCGGGTGACTGTTGCCGGGTGACTGTTGCTGGGTGACTGTTGCTGGGTGCTATCGTCCTCCATCATCACCGGCCTGTACCATACCTGCCCTAAACTCTCTCCTGGCCCCCTATACCAAGTCTGAATTTGTCTTGCTTGGTGACCTAAACTGGGACATGATTAAACCACCTGACCAAGTGAAATGGGACTCCCTAAATCTTTATCAGATTGTTACCAATCCCCCAAGGTATGACTCTAAAACACCTAGACAAGGCTACTCTTCTTGATGTTATCATCACAGATAATCCTGATAGGTATCAGTCTGGTGTTTTCTGTAATGACCTTAGTGATCACTGTTTTACAGCCTGTGTTCGTAATGGCTGCTCAGTGAAATGACCTGTCCTCATATTCACTTGCTAAAAAATGAAGAAAAAAAAGCCTTCCTTCATGAACTGGCCTGTAAATTGATGTAGAATCAGCTTGATCTCCTCTGTCGAAGACGCTTGGACCTTCTTTTGGACATAATTTATAGATCAGCAGGTAAGGGTGCTCTCGAGCGGCTAGATGTTCTTTACCATTCGGCCATCAGATTTGCCACCAATGCTCCTTGTAGGACACATCACTGCACTCTATACTCCTCTGTAAACTGGTCATCTAAGTAAACCCGTCGCAAGTCCCACTGGTTGATGCTTATTTATAAAACCCTCTTAGGCCTCACTCCCCCCTATCTGAGATATCTACTGCAGCCCTCATTCTCCACATACAACACTTGTTCTGCCAGTCACATTCTGTTAAAGGTCCCCAAAGCACACACATCCCTGGGTCGCTCCTCTTTTCAGTTCGCTGCAGCTAGCGACTGGAATGAGCTGCAACAAACACTCAAACTGGACAGTTTTATCTCAATCTCTTCATTCAAGGACTTAATCATGGACACTCTTACAGACAGTTGTGGCTGTTTTACATGATGTATTGTTGTCTCTACCTTCTTGCCCTTTGTGCTGTTGTCTGTGCCCAATAATGTTTGTACCATGTTTTGTGCTGCTATCATTTTGTTTGCTACCATGTTGTTGTCATGTTGTGTTGATACCATGCTGTGTTGTCATGTGTTGCAGCCTTGCTATGTTGTCTTAGGTCTCTCTTTATGTAGTGTTGTCTCTCTTGCCGTGATGTGTGTTTTGTCCTATATTTACATGTTGCATGAGGTCTTTTGCCTTTTGGTAGGCCGTCATTGTAACTAAGAATTTGTTCTTAACTGACTCGCCTAGTTAAATAAAGGTTAAATAAAATAAATATATGGCAGGTTGCTGTAACAGGGAAAGAGTTTGACAGCTGTGTGTGCAGACCACATTTTAATTACAATGCTTCCAAATATTATTTTAGAAATACTATTTTAATTAAATACAAAGATCTAACAAATGTATGTATTTCAATATAGGTATTTGAGTACTTGAGAATTCAGAGGTCCATATGTAGTCATGACTAACTCTACAAAGCTACCGCTGTGTTCTCACAGGTCTGACACTGTTAGGAAAAATAGCTAACAATAGCACATTTAAAAAAAAACTGTGAAACCTCAAATAAACCCTGTTACTGTGTTACTGTGTTTACAACCGTACAGCCCTTTGAAGTGGAGACGTGGCCAGTATCTGGAAGGCTTTCTATGGTCTATTTGCTATTTGAGTTAGGTGATGGGTCTGGCTGAGTCTGGGTCTGGCTGGGTCTGGCTGAGTCTGGGTCTGGCTGAGTCTGGGTCTGGCTGAGTCTGGGTCTGGCTGAGTCTGGGTCTGACTGGGTCTGGCTGAGTCTGGGTCTGGCTGAGTCTGGGTCTGGCTGAGTCTGGGTCTGGCTGAGTCTGGGTCTGTCTGGGTCTGGCTGAGTCTGGGTCTGGCTGAGTCTGGGTCTGACTGGGTCTGGCTGAGTCTGGGTCTGGCTGAGTCTGGGTCTGGCTGAGTCTGGGTCTGGCTGAGTCTGGGTCTGGCTGAGTCTGGGTCTGGCTGAGTCTGGGTCTGGCTGAGTCTGGGTCTGGCTGGGTCTGGCTGAGTCTGGGTCTGGCTGAGTCTGGTCTGGCTGAGTCTGGCTGAGTCTGGGTCTGGCTGAGTCTGGGTCTGACTGGGTCCTGGCTGAGTCTGGGTCTGGCTGAGTCTGGGTCTGACTGGGTCCAAGGCAGTGGTCTTGATGGGCCTTTAATAGTCTCTCTCTCTCTCGCTCTCTCTGTCTCTCTCTCTCTGTCTCTCTCTCTGTCCTCTGTCTCTGTCTCTCTCTGTCTCTCTCTCTCTGTCTCTCTGCTCTCTCTCTGTCCTCTCTCTGTCTCTCTCTCGTCTTCTCTCTCTCTCTCTGCTCCTCTCTCTGTCTCTCTTCTGTCTCTCTCTCTATCTCTCTCTCTGTCTCTCTGTCTCTCTCTGTCTCTCTCTCTGTCTCTCTCTCGTCTGTCTCTCTCTCCCTCTCTCTGTCTCTCCTCCTCTCTTCTCTCTCTCTCTCTCTCTCTCTCTGTCTCTTACTCTCTCTCCTTCGTCTCTCTTCGTCTCTCTCTGTCCTCTCTCTCTCTGTCTCCTCTCCTCTCTCTCTCTGCCTCCTGTCCTCCTCCCTTTCTCCTTGTCCTCTCTCTCTCCTCGTTCTGTCCTCTCTCTGTTATCTCTCTCTCTCTGTCTCTCTCTCTCTCTCGTCTCTCCTCTCCCTCTCCTCTCCTCCTCCCCTCTCTCTCTCTCCTTCTCCTACTCTCCTCTCCTCTCTCTCTCTACCTCTCTCTCTCTCTCTCTGTCTCTCTGTCTCTCTGTCTTTCTGTCTCTCAGGTCTGGAGGTCAGGCAGCGGTGCTTAGTGCCAGAGGGGGGGGCTGTGTTGTCTGTCATCAGAGCCCAGCATGGTGCTGCCCTCCATACAAGGCGTGGAGATGACCAATCATTACCTACTGCTCTTCTGCAGGTATCTGTTTTATATATTTAGAATGGTGTGGGCGTACCCCAAAAGCAGAATGGTGTGGGCGTACCCCAAAAACAGAATGGTGTGGGCGTACCCCAAAAGCAGAATGGTGTGGGCGTACCCCAAAAACAGAATGGTGTGGGCGTACCCCAAAAGCAGAATGGTGTGGGCGTACCCCAAAAACAGAATGGTGTGGGCGTATACCGGTCATTAAAAATATTCATAGGAGTAGACAGCTGATTGGCCGGCTCAGGCAATGAGCCAACATGTCATGTAATATGAGGAAATAGCAACCATTTTTTTAAACGGTCTGCTTGAGATACAAGATTGAGGTGTTTTTTTTCTCTCTAATTTATGCTTTGGCCACATACGACTAGGCCTTTAGGTATGAGTTAACAGAATATACACTTTTAAAAGTAGGATTTTCACTCAACAGTTACTTTAAGTGCCAGTATGCATCCCCTCCATTAACCATAACCCTATGTTATGGATTACAACCCAGAATGCATAGCTCATAAGGCATTATAGATGTGTGTGTGTATAATGCCTTATGAACAGAGTAGTGATAAGTGCTTCTGAAAAGTCTATCGCGGCATCATAATCACACTATCATATTAGATGTTTTATTAAAGAAACAGACCATTGCTATTCATAGTGCACCTGCCTATGTTTATGCCTCCCTCCCTCATCCCTCATCCCTCATCCCTCCCAGGTACCCTTACAAGCGGGACAGTGAGATCATTCATATTGAGCTGTACAGCACGGCCAGTTTCAAGTACGAGCGCTCCATCCTGGGCTGCAGCCAGGACGACATCTCCCAGGTCACCGTCAACCGGACGGGGACGCACGCCGTGGCCTTCTGCCCCTCCCCCCGCACCGGCATCACGCAGGTCGTGACATGGAACCTGGAGACAGAGGACCACAAACACATCGCCCGTTTCCCCGGGATACTGATTGCAGGTTAGTAACAGCGGTTAGGTGGAGACATACAGGCATCGGTTGCTCTCTTGGTTGACTGATTGGAAATCGGTTAGAATGTGGTGGAGTTGGAGACTGTTCGGAAAAGGCTTCAAGTTCATCTGGGTATTATTTTGCAGTGTTTGTGTCTACCGGTGGCGAGACTGCTGCGTATTCATAAAGAAAGGCCCAGGGAATAAACATACCACCATTTAATTCACATGACATGACCTATCAGTGAACTCCGAGACTAACATTGACATTAACAGACACAAACCGTTTGCTTTTGATGCTCAAGTTTTTCGTTCAGGAAAACCATTTCCTATTGGTCCTCTCCCCCTCCCCCTGTCTGTAGGTGTGTGCTTGGAACTGCGGTTCTGTGTGGGCGTGTGCAGTGGGGAGAGGTACCCAAGACTGTGGGATCTGTCCTCCAGGGTCAACGACCAGACCCTCACCTACAATGTCCACAAGGTGAAGAGAGACGGCACAGAAGAGGTCATCCTCATGGGGAAACGCCCACGGTTGGTCTTTATCAACAATCTTCAATTTACAGTACTATTATTATCTCAATAATATCAGGATTAGTATTCTCTGTACTATTTGCTGTATTGTTTAAATAGTACTGATAGTAGTATTTTAAATATTCAGACATTATTGGTTTCTTTTAACGTCATCTCAATAGGCTAAATTGCTCTCCTCCTCCTCCTCCTCTCCTCCTCCTCCTCCTCCTCTCCTCCTCCTCCTCCTCCTCTCCTCCTCCTCCTCCTCCTCCTCCTCCTCCTCCTCCTCTCCTCCTCCTCCTCCTCCTCTCCTCCTCCTCCTCCTCCTCTCCTCCTCCTCCTCCTCTCCTCCTCCTCCTCCTCCTCCTCCTCCTCCTCCTCCTCTCCTCCTCCTCCTCCTCTCCTCCTCCTCCTCCTCTCCTCCTCCTCCTCCTCTCCTCCTCCTCCTCCTCCTCTCCTCCTCCTCCTCCTCCTCCTCCTCCTCCTCCTCTCCTCCTCCTCCTCCTCCTCCTCTCCTCCTCCTCCTCCTCCTCTCTCCTCCTCCTCCTCTCCTCCTCCTCCTCCTCCTCCTCCTCCTCCTCCTCCTCCTCCTCCTCCTCCTCCTCCTCCTCCTCCTCTCCTCCTCCTCCTCCTCCTCCTCCTCCTCCTCTCCTCCTCCTCCTCCTCCTCCTCCTCCTCCTCCTCTCCTCCTCCTCCTCCTCCTCCTCCTCCTCCTCTCCTCCTCCTCCTCCTCCTCCTCCTCCTCCTCCTCTCCTCCTCCTCCTCCTCCTCCTCCTCCTCCTCCTCCTCCTCCTCCTCCTCCTCTCCTCCTCCTCCTCCTCCTCTCCTCCTCCTCCTCCTCTCCTCCTCCTCCTCCTCCTCTCCTCCTCCTCCTCCTCCTCCTCCTCCTCCTCCTCCTCTCCTCCTCCCTCCTCCTCCTCCTCTCCTCCTCCTCCTCCTCCTCCTCCTCCTCCTCCTCCTCCTCTCCTCCTCCTCCTCCCTCCTCTCCTCCTCCTCCTCCTCCTCCTCCTCCTCCTCCTCCTCCTCCTCCTCCTCCTCCTCCTCCTCCTCCTCCTCCTCCTCCTCCTCTCCTCCTCCTCCTCCTCCTCTCCTCCTCCTCCTCCTCCTCCTCCTCCTCCTCTCCTCCTCCTCCTCCTCCTCCTCTCCTCCTCCTCCTCCTCCTCTCCTCCTCCTCCTCCTCCTCCTCCTCCTCCTCCTCCTCCTCCTCCTCCTCCTCCTCCTCTCCTCCTCCTCCTCCTCCTCTCCTCCTCCTCCTCCTCCTCCTCCTCCTCCTCTCCTCCTCCTCCTCCTCCTCCTCCTCTCCTCCTCCTCCTCCTCCTCTCCTCCTCCTCCTCCTCCTCCTCTCCTCCTCCTCCTCCTCCTCCTCCTCCTCTCCTCCTCCTCCTCCTCCTCCTCCTCCTCCTCCTCCTCCTCCTCTCCTCCCCTCCTCCTCCTCCTCCTCCTCCTCCTCCTCCTCCTCCTCCTCCTCCTCCTCCTCCTCCTCCTCCTCCTCCTCCTCCTCCTCCCCCTCCGTATTCAGTGTTCTATTTACACAGCATAGTTGAGAAGGGTACATAACCCACTGGGGATTTGCTCCTCCTGCCCAGCTCTTTCACATCATTGCCAGTTGAAGGAGATGAGACAAGGAGGAAGGAAGCCACTTGATATTATTGAGATGCACCCGCTTTGATTGCCTTTCTCTTTCCTGGGTCTCTTCTCCCTCCGGTTGACAGCTACGCGGTGTGCAAGTCCCTACGGCCTGGCACGGTACGGGTCTGGAACCTGGCCAGATCCAGGTTCACAGGTCGACCTGTCAGAGTGGAGCACGGTCTCTATGGCAACACCGACGTGGCCTTGGCCCATGACCTGAAGCTGTACATCCTGACAGACAGAGGGACGGCCACCTTCACAGACACCCCCTCACCCATATTCCAGGTCACCGGCTTCCCTACTTCATGTATCAGTTAGCCTGGGATCCATACTGAATCAACTCTGATCTATGCAGTTCTTTCACTTCACGGTTACACTTGAAGTCACCTCATGAGTTGACAGTAGCATACTTGTAGTGACATATGTGCTCTGCATGTGACTGCTTATAGAAGGGTTCCCCAAATGGCATGGTTTTATTTGGTCCCCCAAGTTTTCTGAGCAAAAAAAATATATATATATTTATTGTTGGACATAATAGACTGAAAACACTAGGAAATCAGCTCCCAAGTGATTTTAATTGAATAAATCTGTTCCTAAGTATTCCCATGCATAAGAGAGAAACGCGATCGTATACAAATGTAATCAAGATTTGAAATGGTTATGTTTTAGTCAAATATTAAATCTGTTTGGGCTTCAATTTGCCGTCTACAAATGATTTGTAATCATGTTCCGGCCCTCCGTCCATCCACTCTAGAAAAAAAACGGCCCGCGTCTGAATCTAGTTGATGACCCCTGGCCTATAGGTTTTAGCCCGGGTCTCCTACATGCAACAAGACTGTGTTAGCCCACTGAGCTAAACGCCTAGTCATTCATCTTCTGTTTCACTTGACACCGTAGACTCTACTGGTCTATGACCTGATCAAGAGAAGCTACGTGAGGAGACAGTCTGGTCTCTACATCGTCCCCTGTCCCCGACACGAATACAGGCTTCTGGAGGGCCAGCTACTTCTGGGTCTGTCTGAGACGAGGTGAGAGAGATTTGGTTACTTGAAACAAGCACCAGCTAACTTAGTCCACTACCTGAATCACCACACCTCAAATAAAGTCCCTCTGTGCCAGTTACTCCAGATAAATAATACCTTCTAGCGTCCTAATTGTCTCATAGCTTAACGTTGTTGTGTTCATTGTTGCCCCTAATACGTTTTGCCTCATTGTCATGAACTGCTTTTGGGATGTGGAAGGCTAGAGCTTTTTCATTGTCCAGACCCTGTTTTATTTGGGACTGTTGGGAGGTACAGGGATCATGACCTGTTTCATTTGGGACTGTTGGGATCATGACCTGTTTCATTTGGACTGTTGGGAGGTACAGGGTCATGACCTGTTTCATTTGGGACTGTTGGGATCATGACCTGTTTCATTTGGACTGTTGGGAGGTACAGGAACCATCTGATTTTGTGGGACCTGGAGTCTGGGTATATCAAAGGGAGGATGAAAGCATCCCACACAGAGTCTCTCCTGTCCAGCAGCACCGTCAGAGACAGACAGTCCCAGATACCACCAAATGAGACCACAGGTAACAATACCAGAGACCAATACCAGAAAAGTTGTGCGCGGGGATCTAGCTAAGCTATTTGACTAGTATTTGGTGACTATTTCCTCCAGCTCTAGTGATGCCCTGGGACAGGCGGACAGAGAGCCACTCTGCTAAGTGTAGGAGGCTGGAGAAGGAGGATCAGAGGGAGAAGGAGGAGCAGCGCAGTCTAGACAGAGAGAAATACAACTCCATAGACCAGTACCTTCTCAGTGGGGACCAACAGGTAAAATGTGTGTGTTTGTGATGCGATGTATCTTCATTCCCCTGATCCCCTCACTACCAGGTGGTGGTGTGTTCCTATTTCTCCCACCACCTCAACGTTTTCAGCGTGGGCTCCCAGGACCACCTCCACACCCTGGAGGATAGGACGTCCCTGCTGATCCTCCACACCGCCGCCCTCACACACCCCGGGGGACACCTGGTGCTGGCCAACTACAGCCAAGCTCAGCATATACCTTACCTCACCCTCTGGGACCTTCAGAAAGGCACGGTATGTACACTCTTAGAGAAAAGGGTTCATCAGCTGTCCCCATAGGAGAACCCTTTTTATTCTAGGTAGAACCCTTTTGAGTTCCGTGTTTAACCATCGGTGTAAAGGGTTGTACGTGGAACCAAAAAGGGTTCTTCAACGGGTTCTAGATATAACCTTTTCTTCTGAGTGTACAGTATAAAGCCAGATTCAAATAGCTTTATTGTCCATCTGGGATCAGTGACAACACTATTTTACAGTACATTGGCAAAATGATTTGACCCCCCCCCCCTCCAATTATTGTATTTTTTTACACTTGTGAAAGGTGAGGAAAAGATTGAAGAACGAGCCAGGAGTCTGTTGTGTGGCAATCACAGACGATGCCAGCAGAGTTGCCTTTGGGATCAGCGGATGTAACAAGTAATGTTTCAAAATGACACGTCACTCATAACATCTCCGAGTCATTTAAGTTCAATATCTAAACATATGGCTCATGCCTTTATGGTCTGTCACAATGAGAAGGCTCATGCTTACCTCTTCTCCTGATTAGGCTTAAAGTGTGGGATCCCTTCAGGAGGAATCACAAGACTATCTCTGGCTACGCCAGCCTGAGGCTAGGAGGATCCAACCAGCTTTATATCACTGAGGGAGGAGCCAAAGCCATTCTACTAGCAGGTAGGACAGAGATCCCTTTTATAGAAAAGTGAGATAATTAGGTTTCTCTGTGCACAAAGATATTGGCAACCTTGCACAAGTCACTATTTCATCTCAAAATAGATGTGAAAAAAACATGGTTTTCAAACATGCACAGGACTCAAAACAAATATTTAAACTCACTTCAAAGTAAAAAATATTATCTGGACTAAATTATCCCAAATTCAGATACATTTGGCTGGAGTGTGAATGAAGTCATTCTCGACAACTGTAATTGATCCTACTTGTGGTAAGTTGCAGGTGCCATTCAACCAGTTTTGAAAAGAGAAAACAACTTTTATTTTCCATTGACAAGTGCAAGGGTGCCACTATATTAGAGCGCATCGGTAAGGGATAGTGGTGAGTGGAACAGGGTGTTCACAAACAACTGATAGAACAATGTGTGTTTACACTCAAGTGAAAGTAAAGTGACAATTCATGCGGTTTTATTCACACAGGTGAGCTGAGCCTATGGGACTTGGAGGCCTGCAACGTCCTCTCTGTCCTTTCCCCTGATGCCCACGTCCAGTGTCTGACCCTCCTTGGAGACGACAACAGTAGCACCCTACTGTTGGGCCTTAGCCACAGCCCCGCCCTCGTCGCAGTCAGGCTGACGTCACAATCACAGGGGGTCGCCGCGGCAACCGGCTCCAGGGACAAAGACGTGTTCTCGGAGTCCAGTAGTAGCGAGGATGAAGACGAAAAGGACAGTCAGACACATGTCGGACTGGAGTAGAGTTTGTTCAGGAACTACATGTTATGAGTATTTGGAGATATCCTGACTTACCGAGACACTTCAGCCTTCGAACAGGATGACCTGATAAGTAGAATGTGAAGTGTGTGTGTATATATATATATATATATATATATATTTAAGAAAAGACAAGGATTGGTCTCCCATCTGCAATAAAACTGTTTTAATGGATATAAAATAAACGTTACATGCTATTACACTAGTTTGACAAAGTATGTAGAATGTCAACACAAACATGAAATACCATTCTGACGGTGCCCCCGATCATCATCATCATCATCATTATATAGCAAATCAAAGTGCTGCACCTGAGGATGGTCAGTTGAAAATGAAATCATAAAATAACCTAAAAATGTGAAGTATTGTGTCAAATCCCAGCTCAGGTAAGTACTTCACATAAGGCTGAAACAGAGCAATCTACCCCTCCATCTGCCATACAAATAAACATGTAGCACAATGAACTATTTAGCCCCATCTGGTAGTGACCAAATCAATGAACTATTTAGCCCCATCTGGTAGTGACCAAATCAATGAACTATTTAGCCCCATCTGGTAGTGACCAAATCAATGAACTATTTAGCCCCATCTGGTAGTGACCAAATCAATGAACTATTTAGCCCCATCTGGTAGTGACCAAATCAATGAACTATTTAGCCCCATCTGGTAGTGACCAAATCAATGAACTATTTAGCCCCATCTGGTAGTGACCAAATCAATGAACTATTTAGCCCCATCTGGTAGTGACCAAATCAATGAACTATTTAGCCCCATCTGGTAGTGACCAAATCAATGAACTATTTAGCCCCATCTGGTAGTGACCAAATCAATGAACTATTTAGCCCCATCTGGTAGTGACCAAATCAATGAACTATTTAGCCCCATCTGGTAGTGACCAAATCAATGAACTATTTAGCCCCATCTGGTAGTGACCAAATCAATGAATCGAGACTTGATTTGGAACATATTTATTGGTTTTAAACTGCATAAGAAATTAAACTTACTGAATTGAAAGAAGGGGCGAACATAATGCATTCATTTTCACAAAAAGAGGACATCATTCAGGTACATTACATCAAGTCAAAATGGCAAATAAGCCAAAATATGCATTTTAAGTTACTTTAATTCCATTCCGCCAAGTGTTGAGGAACACGATAGAACCCAGTAAGATGGCAGCTTTAGGCTTCTTAAAGTCAACATCTGGCTTCCCAGAATAACCTTTAGGCTTCAGTGTGGGTCCACCAGTATGGTAACAGCACCAGTTCAGTATTGGTCAAATCCTTTACTCAAGAGTCGGCGCTGCAGGAGGGAAAAAGTGTTTCGATTGTGCTCTCAAAACTTCACAACATTTAGTCATACCTTGAATGACTTATTTTGACGAACTCAAGCCTCAGTTCGGCAATGTTCCCGAGAGGAAAGAGAGGACATGTCACAACTACCTGGACCTCCTGTCCTTTTTGTTCTTATCCAGGCTTTTGTCCATAGTCTTTTCGTTGTCCCCTCTGCACTTGGGACAGAACCACTTCCCCTTGGGCTT
Source organism: Oncorhynchus kisutch (assembly GCF_002021735.2). NCBI lineage: Eukaryota > Metazoa > Chordata > Actinopteri > Salmoniformes > Salmonidae > Oncorhynchus > Oncorhynchus kisutch. Next base: position 40,307,976 of record NC_034182.2, read on the forward strand.
GTAGGTGAGCCCCACGCAGGAGAAGTGGAACCACTCGATGGGGCACGCGTCGTTGTCACAGCCAATCATCTCGCCGTAGGACACCTGCTCACACAGGCAGTAGGTGGGCTCGTTGGGGTCGATGGTGAATTCCACAGGCGAGGCGCCTCGCTCCTGCTTGGCCTTGCGCTTCTTCTTCTTGGCAGACTTTGACCTCTTCTCCCGCGGCTGCATAGGCAGTTCGTCCGCCGGGTCATCCATCACTGTTCCGTTCCCCGAGGCGTGGTTGGCATCGCGGCTCTCGCTGTTGCGCTGACGTCTCGGCCGGCGGGCGGAGGAGCGCTCCGCAGGTGTGGACACCGCTGCCTCCTGAACGGAACCGGAGCGCCGCTCGGTGACGACCCGCTCCCGCTCGCTGGCCTCGCTGGGCTCCTGGAGACAGAGGGAGTGGGAGTCCATCTGGCGGGAACGGTTCTCTACCAGCTCAGTCATCTGGGTGACCACATGGATCTTCTCGTCGCCCAGCTCCTGGCTGCTGATGAGGGCCCGTTGCAGCTGGATCTGAAGCCTCTTACGCTGTGCCGCGTCCCGCTCACCCTGGTAGCGCTCGTAGACATCGTCAACCTCCTTCAGGACCTCTGCAAAGCACACAGAATGACAAGAGTTCAATGTTAGGATGGGTGTCTAATGCAATTGTGGAGTTACTATTGAGTTGAGAAATTTGCATTGGGAATACAATCATATCCGACGCTGTGTCAGTCAGAGGAAACTTTTACATACTCAATGAAGTTCCTGGTAGGAACAGGGGGCAAATGCATTACGAATTTCCCTTTTGTGCACAATTGTATGCATATTTTATTGTTGCTGCAAACTGTAGGAGCACTGAAATCAGCTGATGTCAATCTGACAAACGAGTAATAAGATGGAAGATATTAGAATTGATAAATTCCTTACTACTTCCGCATTGGTTTATATTCAGGAAGTGATGACACTTTCTGCCTGATCAGGGGTCGTCACTAGTTGCCACAAAGTCATAAACCCCGCCTGTTTCTACAATGGTCTTGAAAACCTAACCACGCTGCTAACATTTATGCCTAACCTTAAATACTAAAAAGCGAATTTGAGTTATGAATTTGTACGATATTGACAATGGTAACTAGTGACAGCCCTGGTCAGGGGGTTGTCCCTCTGCTTGCTAAGTGGATCTCACACACACACACACACGCACGACTACAACAACACTTGGGGCGTACAACTGTCAGACGAAGTAACGTTACTGGCACAACAAAAAAAGAGACATTTTTTCAGCTCGTAAATGAGACATTTTCATCACTGGCGGATTGCAACCACGACCATCCGTTTAACTAAACTGAGTTAACGTTACTCCGAATATAACATTTGCTAGCGAGCAACACCGTCGACCAAAAAAAAAAAGAAAAAAAGTCAACATCCCTTGCATAGTAAACATTAAAAATTAAAATAAAAACGCATGCAAATGAAAAGAAAAGGGTTTGACCAACTCTTAAGTAAGCCGCTAAACGACACAAATAAACACCTCTTCTTGCCAAAATGGCTGATCTGTGGTTATCAATCTCATTGCTATCGAGGCAACTCGGACCTCACTTCGGAGACGTTGTTTATGGATAACAAATTGAAGGCATACATAACTACTCGATGGAAGAACCAAACGTTATATTTCAGAAAGAAAAGGGGGTGGGGGGGACCCGAGTTTAATACTAGCTAGCTAATGTTAGCTAGTTGCTAATGTATGGAGTATTAACATCAGCTAGTTACTGTAGCTGTCTAAAGTGACTCCGGCACTGGTCAATACAACGCACTCATTTTTATACGATTATCGTCATAACGCTTAAATAAAACCACCAAAAACAACGAAAGGATAAACAATACCTTGATACTTTGAGTCAATTTCTCGTAGCAGAGAGACGTTTCTTTGTATATCCAAAGGCAGGGATTCAACACATTCCAAATAATCTTCCACATAGCTGACGAGTTGCGACTTTTCTACGTTTGGGTAATGATTATGACCTAACATTGTTCCACCGATGCATCGAGACAAGAAAACATGTACATAGATTTGAGATGATAAAAAAAAAAAAAAAAAAAATTGTATCTAGCTAGTATGGTTTGTAATGGGCAGTTCCATCCGCAAGGCGAACTGCAGCACTTCACTTCAAACAAAACTGCACCCACTGCGCATGAGCGAGTATATTCCTTTTATGGCAATGCATCGCATTTTCACATTTTTTTACTTGACGGGATGGGCCATTCATATTTCTAGCTTTTGGATTGGCTGTGAAAACAATTTACTTGGCGGGATGGGCCATTCATATGTCTAGCTTTTGGATTGGCTGTGAAATTTTTTTTTACTTGGCGGGATGGGCCATTCATATGTCTAGCTTTTGGATTGGCTGTGAACATTTTTTTACTTGACAGGACGGGCCATTCATATGTCTAGCTTTTGGATTGGCTGGGATTTTTTTTTTTACTTGACGTGATGGGCCATTCATATATCTAGCTTTTGGATTGGCTGTGAACATTTTTTTTAGTTGACGGGATGGGCCATTCATATTTCTAGCTTTTGGATTGGCTGTGAAAACAATTTACTTGGCGGGATGGGCCATTCATATTTCTAGCTTTTGGATTGGCTGTGAACAAGATACTGATTTGTCGCCACAGTGTTTTAGGCTGCAATGTTACATTTGTCAACAACTGTTGTCACCGATTTAACCACTAGATGGCGCTATAGGCTTACTCTATCCAGCTACAACGGGTAGTTTGAAACGTAAACAAATCATCTGTGGCGACAAATGAAGTATATAATCCTAACTCTTTTCCCAACGTTAACCTCGTGCTCCAAACCTGCTATGTTAGTTTTCATAATCCGCCACGTTAATTCGCCCAACCTGCCATGTTAATTATGATAACCTGTCCGTTAATTATCCTAACCTGCTATGTAAACTAAATATCTGTGGCAACAAATCAACAATAAAACCACATTTGTATTATGAACTTTTCCCGAGAAAGTAAGCCATTCATTTATATTTTATTAGGATCCCCATCAGCTGTTGCGAAAGCAGCAGCTACTTTTACCGGGGTCCACATGAAACATGACACAACACAGAACATTAATAGACAAGAACAACTCAAGGACAGAACTACATACATTTTAAAATGGCACACACAGTCTACATATCAATACATACACACAAACTATCTAGGTCCAATAGGGGAGAGGCATTGTGCCGTGAGGTGTTGCTTTATCTGTTTATGAAACCAGGGTTGCTGTTTATTTGAGCCATATGAGATGGAAGGGAGTTCCATGCAATAATGGCTCTATATAATACTGTATGGTTTATAGAATTTGTTCTGGATTTGGGGACTGTGAAAAGACCCCTGGTGGCATGTCTGGTGGGGTTAAGTGTGTGTGTCAGTGCTGTGTGTATATTGACTTATGCAAACAATTTGGAGTTTTCAACACATGAATGTTTCTACTAAAAAGAGGAAGACTCTACTCATCAACTCTTAGCGAAGAGAGAGACTGGCAGCATAGTATTTATATCATCCCTCTAATTACAATGAAGAGCAAGACCTGCCTTTTTGTTCTGGGCCAGCTGCAACTTAACTAGGTCTTTCATTACAGCACTTGACCACATGACTAGACAATAACCAAACTAAGACTAAACTAGAGGCTGCAGGACTTGACCACATGACTAGACAATAACCAAACTAAGACTAAACTAGAGGCTGCAGGACTTGACCACATGACTAGACAATAACCAAACTAAGACTAAACTAGAGGCTGCAGGACTTGACCACATGACTAGACAATAACCAAACTAAGACTAAACTAGAGGCTGCAGGACTTGACCACATGACTAGACAATAACCAAACTAAGACTAAACTAGAGGCTGCAGGACTTGACCACATGACTAGACAATAACCAAACTAAGACTAAACTAGAGGCTGCAGGACTTGACCACATGACTAGACAATAACCAAGCTAAGACTAAACTAGAGGCTGCAGGACTTGACCACATGACTAGACAATAACCAAGCTAAGACTAAACTAGAGGCTGCAGGACTTGACCACATGACTAGACAATAACCAAACTAAGACTAAACTAGAGGCTGCAGGACTTTGCTTTTTGTGGAGTGTGGTGTCCAAAAAGGACAGACCTCTCCCCATCTCTTTATTACAGACAGTTCTCTCCCCATCTCTTTATTACAGACAGACCTCTCCCCATCTCTTTATTACGGACAGACCTCTCCCCATCTCTTTATTACAGACAGACCTCTCCCCTTATCTTTATTAAGGACAGACCTCTCCTCATCTCTTTATTACAGACAGACCTCTCCCCATCTCTTTATTACAGACAGACCTCTCCCCATCTTTATTACAGACAGACCTCTCCCCATCACTTTATTAAGGACAGACCTCTCCTCATCACTTTATTACAGACAGACCTCTCCCCATCACTTTATTAAGGACAGTCCCCTCAACTTGTTCAACAGCCACACCATTCATTACCAGATTCGGCTGAGATCTATAGCTTTAGGAATGATTTGTACCAAATACAATGCTCTTAGTTTTAGAGATGTTCAGGACCAGTTTATTTTATTGGCAAACCATTCCAAAACAGACTGCAACTACATGTTAAGGGTTGCAGTGACTTACTTAGCGGTGGTTACTGACACGTATGTGGTTGAATCATCAGCATACATGGACACACAGGTTTTTGTTTAATGCCAGTGGCAGGTCCTTGGTAAAAAAAAAATTGAAAAGAGTAGAGGGCCTTGAGAGCTGCCCTGCTGGATGCCACACCCTGCATGTGTGACATTGAAGAAACTTCCATCAAAGAAAACCCTCTGAGTTCTATTAGATAGATAGATCTGAATTGTGGATTCAGAGCTATCTAAATAAAAATAAAAAACATAAACCATTTTTTTTGTCAATAATATTTCTTTAACCCTTATTTTACCAGGTAAGTTGGCAGAGAACACATTCTCATTTACAGCAACAACCTGGGGAGAGGAATAAACCAATCGGAAGCTGATTAGGTACCTGTGATGGTATGAGCGCCAGATTGGGAATTTAGCCAGGACACCAGGGTTAACACTACTACAATAAGTGCCAATGCGATCTTTAGTGACCACACAGAGTCAGGACACCCATTTAACATCCCATCCAAAAGACAGCACCCTACAAAGGGCAATGTCCCCAATCACTGCCCTGGGAAATTTGGATTTTTTTTTTTAGACCAGAGGAAAGAGTGCTTCCTACTGGCCCTCCAACACCACTTCCAGCAGCATCTGGTCTTCCATCCAGGGACTAACTAGGACCAACCCTGCTTAGCTTTAGAAGCAAGCCAGCAGTGGGATGCAGGGCTGTAACAGTACAGCTCCCGCAATCGTTTTATTATAAACTTATTTCAACCAATCATCAGTAATTTGTGTCAGTGCGGTACATGTGGAGTGCCCTTCTCTATAAGCATGCTGAAAGTATGTTGTCAATTTGTTTACAGAGAAGTGACATTGTATTTGGTGAAATGGGTTCTAAGCTGACATACGGAAATGTTTTAAGATGGTCATAGTGTAACAAACAGTATTGCATCCGCCCCTACCTGGGCTTGAACCAGGGACTCGCTGCACACATAGACAACAGCCCCCCTCGAAGCATCGTTACCCATCGCTCCAAAAAAGCCATGGCCCTTGCAGATCAAGGGGAACTACTACTTCAAGGTCTCAGAGCAAGTGACGTCTATTAGCACACACCGCCGCTAACTAGCTAGCCCTTTCACATCAGTTACACTCACTCCCCTTTTGACCTCTTCCTTTTCTGCAGCAACCAGTGATCCAGGTCATGGCACCAATGTAACAGTATAGCTTCCGTCCCTCTCCTCTCCTCTACCTGGACTTGAACCAGGGATCCTCTGCACACATAGACAACAGCCACCCGCGAAGCATCGTTACCCATCGCTCCAAAAATGCAAGGCAAGGTGAACAACTACTTCAAGGTCTCAGAGCGAGTGACATCACCGATTGAAACACTATTAGCACGCACCACCGGCTAACTAGCTAGCCATTTCACATCGGTTACAATAGCATGGATCATTTAGCTATTTGATTTGGAATTTTAAAACCCCTTTAGGTATCAAAACATTTATATAAAAAAATATTTGATAAAATATTGAATTGGGCCTTTACTACTATAGTCCATTGAAACGCATTGAATAACACATTCATAAATGGCAAAAAAGACAGTAAAAAATGTATCATAAGGAATAAGGTTTTGAAGTGTCTGTCCTATATAGGAGATATAACAAAGCTCAGGAAGCACAAAACAACTTCCATACTTCCATTCCTTTTTAAACCTGGTACCGAGTCTGTGACACCTGTGGGGTAATACTATATAGAGTATTGTGTTCGTGAGAATACCATCTTTCCATAGAGTGGTCATGTTCAATATGCGGAGGCACAGGTTAGTCGAGGTAATTGTGGTAATGTGAACATGTAGGTAGCGGTAAAGTGACTATGCATAGATAATAAACAGAGAAGGCTGGAGTCATTGGCAATTTTTAAGGCCTTCCTCTGACACCGCCTGGTATAGAGGTCCTGGATGGCAGGAAGCTTGGCCTCAGTGATGTACTAGGCCGTACGCACTACCCTCTGTAGTGCCTTGCAGTCGGAGGCCGAGCAGTTGCCATACCAGGCAGTTGCCTGACCAGTGATGGGGTGAAATGTTTTTTTTTAAATATATATATTTAAAAAAAAATCCATTCAAATATCATCAGATTGATCAGAAATACAGTGCAGACATTGTTAATGTTGTAAATGACTATTGTAGCTGGAAACGTCTGATTTTTAATGGAATATATACATAGGAGTACAGAGGCCCATTATCAGCAATCATCACTCCTGTGTTCCAATGGCACGTTGGGTTAGCTAATCCAAGTTGATCATTTTAAAAGGCTCATTAGAAAATAATTTTGCAATTATGTTAGCACAGCTGAAAACTGTTGTTCTCATTAAAGAAGCAATAGACTAGTTGAGTATCTGGAGCATCAGCAAATGTCCAGAAACAAAGTTATTTCTTCTGAAACTCGTCAGTCTATTCTTGTTCTGAGAAATGAAGGCTATTCCATGTGATAAATTGCCAAGAAACTGAAGATCTCGTACAATGCTGTGTACTACTCCCTTCACAGAACAGCGCAAACTGGCTCTAACCAGAATAGAAAGAGAAGTGGGAGGCCCCAGTGCACAACTGAGCAAGAGGACAAGTACATTAGAGTGTCTGGTTTTAGAAACAGACGCCTCACAAGTCCTCAACTGGCAGCTTCATTAAATAGTACCCGCAAAACACCAGTCTCAACGTCAACAATAAAGAGGCGACTCCGGGATGCTGGCCTACTAGTCAGAGTTCCTCTGTCCAGTGTCTGTGTTCTTTTGCCCAACTTAATCTTTTCATTTTATTGGCCAGTATGAGATATGGCTTTTTCTTTGCAACTCTGCCTAGAAGGCCAGCATCCCGGAGTCGCCTCTTCACTGTTGACGTTGAGACTGGTGTTTTTGCGGTGTACTTTTTAATGAATCTGCCAGTTGATGATTCAAATGTTTTAATACATAAAGGGGTCCTAAAATTCTAAATCAAATAGCTAAATGATCCATGGTATAAGCATCTTAAAACAATTCCACATGTCAGTTTAGAACCCGTTTCAGAAAATACAATGTCACCACTCTGTAAACAAATTGACAACAGACTTTCAGAGAAGGGAACTCAACATGTACTGAACTGACACAAATGACTGATGATTGGTTGAAATAAATTGATAATAAGAAGACTGTGTGAGCTGTACTGTTAGATTTCAGCCTTCGATGTTATTGACCATAACCTGTTGTTGAAAAAAACCTGTTTTATGGCTTTTCAACCTCCGCCATATCGTGGATTCAGGGCTATCTATCTAATAGAACTCAGAGGGTTTCCTTTTAATGGAAGTTTCCCTAATGTCAAACATGAAGGATGTGGTATCCCGTAGGGCAGCTCTCAAGGCCAAGTCATGCATTCTAAGAGCAAGTCAAGTCCAGTCACAAGGTTTCAAGTTTCAAGTCAAGTAAAAAAAATATATATATATATACATGCAACCACTTGTTCAACTACAAATCTTTGTCTATTTATTGAGGCTACCAGACAGTTATTTTCATTATTTTGTCTACAACACATGTTTTATTAGCCTTGTAGATGTCCTGTGCATTGATTCAGCTGAAGGAAAGGCAGGTTGATGTGCTCAGAGTGTCGATTTATTTACAGGTCTTGGTGTTCCAATGGGGAAAGCACCATATCATACAAAATATGCATGTAGATTCACCAAATATACATAGGCAATAGCCCCAAAAGAAATAGCCTCTGTATCAGGCCTAACCTGTCCTATCTGAACGGAAACAGGTAGAGGACAAGACCATAGAACCTCCCCTTGAGAAATCACATCTAATCTAACAGGAGTTTAAACAGGTAGACCTGCATAAGAACCTGGCCCTCAGGACCATACAATTAGCCTACCCAATTGGCAATTACAACCAATAACCTGGTTCCACAATGTAAAAAGCATTTTCCATTGGTACATTCGTCTTAATCAGACGTAACAATTATGAACGATATTTCAACACAATGAATAGATGGAACAATCCTTTTCTCTTATCCAACGTTCTTCTGACTCATAGGCTACGTAGCCTATGCGCTCCTATTTCAGACAACAAAAATGACAGATATCACAGACACACGGAACTCCGACATAACCCGTGAAATATGAACAAAGGAACCCATACATTTAATTAAATAAACAGAACTTCTGAGTCTTGAAAACTTTCATGTGCACTATAAACATCGCTCCCACTCAGAGCATGGTAAGAAATAGTTGGATATAAAATTCAAATGTATCGAAGACCTATTAAACATGAAACAGAAGTATCTACGTGTTGCTATAAACGGTACTGGGATGGAATTATGAAACGCTAGCAATTGTTGTAGTATTAGATAGAATATAGATTTACCACATATGGCCTATGCATTTAAACGTGTGAAAACAACCGCGAACATTTAAATATTTTTTTTTTTTTTAAGGAGTCTCTACTGGCGGGAGCCGGGCCTACGGTGCAACTTCGCCACAGTAATAACACATTCCAAATGCACGCTTCATAAGTAAATGATCAATGTCAAGCAATTGTTACATGCCAATCGAACAGTAATGCTAGTAATTGTTGCTCCGTTGCTGGAGAGTTTGCGGAGTATTCGTGATCAGCACATTTTTTTGGAGCTGCATATTTTTTTTATGGCAATCAAGGGCGCAACTTTGGTTTTAGAAGTGAGGGGATATAATATATACATATATTATTATTATTATTTTCCCCCGTTGGATAAACACTCCAAATAGCCTACCCGACCGCTCGGAGCCGTCCGCAAGGTCCTAAAGCACAACATTACCTAATTTTGTATCACATTCCAACGATATAACTGAGGGGGACAAAAATTATATTTCAGAATGTAGGGGGACATGTCCCCCCGTCCCCAGTGAAAGTCCCCAGTGAAAGTTGCGCCCCTGATGGAAATCCTCTCTCCCTACATTTTGACGTATGCGTTGCACCGGATACCATCTGTACAGCAAATCATCAATCTGTTCGCTAGCTCACCCAGCCTGTGTTGATTGACAGTTTGCTGGTCAAATCAGAGTGCCGAGAGTGCGTTTCACTCGCCAATCTGTAGCAATTATTTTTTTGCAAAGGCGCTGCTGCGGATACTGTCTCTGGTTGTGTGTAGAGTAATCCTGTAGACTCTTGTTCCACAAAATACGTGACAAAACATTACAAACACTGACAATTTCAAGTCATCAGTCTTAAATCAAAGTCGAGTTTTCAGACTCCAAGTCGAAGTCAAGTCTCGAGTTATTTTATTTTATATCAAGTCGAGTCTCAAATCATCAAATTCGTAATTTGAGTCAGTCCAGTCGGAGTCATGTGACTCGTCCACAACTGCTATTTTCAGCCCTTTCCTGGGTAGCTTCTCAAGAGTACTTTTAACTCGTTATTAGATTTTACTCCTTTGTTCCACCTGCAAAATAGTTATTCACTGGACTTTTCTGACATAATGCTTTTTAATGAGAGTTGTATAGAAAATGAGTGTGTGTGTGTGTGTGTGTGTGTGTGTGTGTGTCTGTCTGTCTGTCTGTCTGTCTGTCTGTCTGTCTGTCTGTCTGTCTGTCTGTCTGTCTGTCTGTCTGTCTGTCTGTCTGTCTGTCTGTCTGTCTGTCTGTCTGTCTGTCTGTGTGTGTGTGTGTAATAGTGAGTTCTGCCGAGGCACATTAAAACACTTGATATCATCGTGTGACCATTTTCAGCACACCCTGTGTGTTTTTATCACCTCTCTTCCTCATAACCTAGAGAACAAGATATACAAGTTCTGACAGGAAACAACAACAAGCTAAATCCCTCCCTCTCAATTCAATTCAAGGGGCTTTATTGGCATGGGAAACTTATGTTAACATTGGCAAAGCAAGTGAAATAGATAATACAACAAAGGTGAAATAAACAATTTAAAAAATCAACCAGTAAATATTACACTCACAAAAGTTTTAAAGGAATAGAGACATTTCAAATGTCATATTAGAGTTATGTACAGTGTTATAATGAGGGGAAATAGTTAAAGTACAAAAGGGGAAAATAGAGAAAAATATGGGTCGTATTTACAATGGTGTTTGTTATTCAATGGTTGCCCTTTTCTTGTGTCACACATCTTGCTGCTGTGATGGCACACTGTGGTATTTCACCCAATTGATATGGGAGTTTATCAAAATGTGATTCGTTTTCAAATTCTTTGTGGGTCTGTGTAATCTGAGGGAATTTATTTTTGTGTAAAATGGTCCAGTTTGTTCTGTTGTTTGGTAAATTCTTTCCAATGTGTCAAGTGATTAACTTTTTGTTTTCTCATGATTTGGTTGGGTCTAATTGTGTTGCTGTCCTGGGGCTCTGTGGGGTGTCTTTGTGTTTGTGAACAGAGCTCCAGGACCTGCTTTCTTAGGTTCATCTCTCTGTAGGTGATGGCTTTGTTATGGAAGGTTTGGGAATCACTTCCTTTTAGGTGGTTGTAGAATTTAACAGCTCTTTTCGGGATATTGATAATTCCAGGGTATTGGCCTAATTCTGCTCTGCATGCATTATTTGGTGTTTTACGTTGTACACAGAGGATTTTATTTTGCAGAATTCTGCATGCAGAGTCTTAATTTGGTGTTTGTCCCATTTTGTGAAGTCTTGGATGGCGAGTGGACCCCAGACCTCACAACAAGAAAGGGCAATAGGTTCTATAAACAATTCAAGTATTTTTAGCCAGATCTAAATTGGGATGTTTAATTTTATGTTCCTTTTGATGCTGTAGAAGACCCTTTTTGCCTTGTCTCTCAGATCGTTCACTGCTTTGTGGAAGTTACCTTTAGTGGTGCTGCTTAGGCCAAGGTAAGTATAGTTTTTTTGCTCTAGATTTATGGTGTCTAGATGGAATTTGAATTTGTGGTCCAGGCAACTGCACCTTTTGCAAACACCATTATTTTTTCATTACGGAGATTTACTGTCAGGGCCCAGGTCTGACACAATCTGTGCAGAAGATCTAGGTGCTGCTGTAGGCCCCCCTTGGTTGGGGACAGGCGCACCAGATCATCAGCAAACAGTAGACATTTGACTTCAGATTCTAGTTGGGTGAGGCCAGGTGCTGCAGACTGTCCTATTGCCCAATTGGTTGATGTACAGTGCATTGGGTAAGTATTCAGACCCCTTGACTTTTTTTCACATTTTGTTACGTTACAGCCTTATTCTGAAATGGATAAAATAGTTTTTCCCCTCATCAATCTACACACAATACCCAATAATGATAAAGCAAAAACAGGTTGAGAATTTTTTGCTAATGTTTTCAAAATAAAAAAACGGAAAAATCACATTTATATCCGTATTCAGACCCTGTAGTCAGTACTTTGAAGCACCTTTGGCAGTGAATACAGCCTCAAGTCTTCTTGGGTAAGATGCTAAAAGCTTGGCACACCTGTATTTGGGGAGTTTCTCCCATTCTTTTCTGCAGATCCTCTCAAGCTCTTTCAGGTTGGATGGGGAGCGTCGCTGCACAGCTATTTTCAGGTCTCTCCAGAGATGTTCGATGGGGTTCAAATCCGGGCTCTGGCTGGGCCACTCAAGAACATTCAGAGACTTGTCCCAAAGCCATTTCTGCTTTGTCTTGGCTGTGTGCTTAGGGTTGTTGTCCTGTTTGAATGTGAACTTTCTTCCCAGTCTGAGGTCCTGAGAATTTTGGAGCAGGTTTTCATTAAGGATCTATCTGTACTTTTCTCCGTTCATCTTTTCTTCGATCCTGACTAGTCTTCCAGTCCCTGCAGCTAAAAAACATCCCCACAGCATGATGCTGCCACCACCATGCATCACCGTAAGGATGGTGCCAGGTTTTCTCCAGACGTGACGCTTGGCATTCAGGCCAAAGAGTTTAATCTTGGTTTTATCAGATCATAGAATCTTGTTTCTCATGGTCTGAGAGTCCTTTAGGTGCTTTTTGGCAAACTCCAAGTGGGCTGTCATGTGCCTTTTACTCAGGAGTAGCTTCCGTCTGGCCATTGATTGGTGGAGTGCTGCAGAGATGGTTGTCCTTCTGGAAGCTACAGAGGGACTCTGGAGCTCAGTCAGAGTGACCGACAAAGCATGAGAAGACATTGACTTTGATTTGTTTCATTTGTTTGTCAATTAGGGTGTGCAGAGTGACAACGTGGTCTGTCATACGGTAATTTGGTAAAAAGCTCATTTGACATTTGCTTAGGATTTTCCAAAGGTTGCTGTTGACGCATATACAACTGTAGTCATTTGGGATAAAATTTGTCTCCACAATTGTGGATTGGGGTGATCAGTCCTTAGTTCCAAATATTGGGGAAGATGCCAGAGCTGAGGATGATGTTGAAGACTTTATGTATAGCGAATAGGATATTGTGGTCTGAATATTTTAGCATTTCATTTGGTGTACAATCAACACCACAGGCCTTTTTGTGTTGGAGGGTTTGTATTTGCAGTGTATTTGTAATGTATTTCAATGTATTGCAGAATTCAGTGGGTTCTGGAATCCAGTTTGTTCTGGAATCCAGTGGGTTCTAGTAGTCTTTAATAGCTGATTCTAAGATTGGTAATTGATCAAGTATATGTTTTTGATGTTTGTTCTTTGTTCTTTGTTCTTTGTTCTTTGTTCTTTGTTCTTTGTTATAGAGCCAAAAAGATTGGAGAATTTGTTTATCCATACATCTCTATTTCGGATAGATAACTCTTTGTGTCCTGGTTTGTTTAGTGTGTTCTATGGATTCTTCAATTACGTTGAGCTGATTTCTGAGGTGCTGTCCCTTTGTTTTTGACACAATAGTGTATTTATGTGTTGTTTAAGTGATTCACTTTAGTGAAGGCTCGGGTTTTCTGGGTTTTGGTTGGATTGTTTTCTCAATGTAACGATTCTCGTCCTCTTCTTCTGACGAGGAGTAGCAAGGATCGGACCAAAATGCAGCGTGGTATGTATCCATAATCATTTAATGAATACAAAATACAAAAGAATAAGAGAATCAAAATGAAAACCGAAACAGTCCCGAATGGTGCAAACACTGAAACGGAAAAATAAACACCCACAACTCAAAAGTGAAACCAGGCTACCTAAGTATGATTCCCAATCAGGGACAACGATTGACAGTTGCCTCTGATTGAGAACCATACCAGGCCGAACACAGAAAATCCCAAATTATAGAAAAAAGAACATAGACAACCCACCCAAGAAACTAAGGTCAGAACGTGACACTCAATTTCTTTCTTAGGTTTTTTGGATTCTTCATCAAACCGTTTGTCAATGTTTTTAATTTTCTTAGGTTGTCTGCTCTACATTTTTAGATTTGGTAGAGAAGTTGAAAGGTCAAATATACTATTTAGACTTTCTACTGCCAAGTTTACACCTTCACTATTACAGTGAAATGTTTTGTCCAGGAAGTTGTCTAACATGGATTTAATTTGTAGTTGCCTAATTGTTTTCTTGGTAGTTTTCTACACTACTCCCCCCCCTCTCTCTCTCTCTCTGTCTGTCTGTCTGTCTGTCTGTCTGTCTGTCTGTCTGTCTGTCTGTCTGTCTGTCTGTCTGTCTGTCTGTCTGTCTGTCTGTCTGTCTGTCTGTCTGTCTGTCTCTCTCTCTCTGTCTCTCTCTCTCTCTGTCTCTCTCACTGTGTGTGTGTGTGTGTGTGTGTGTGTGTGTGTGTGTGTGTGTGTGTGTGTGTGTGTGTGTGTGTGTGTGTGTGTGTGTGTGTGTGTGTGTGTGTCTGTGTGTGTGTGTGTGTGGTGTGTGTGTGCATGCCATTTAGAGGTGTGACTTATTTCCTGTTTTTTTTTGTCACATGATTTTGACCCCAGCAGCTGTAAAACTCAAGACCATTGCATGATCTGTGGTTGAGACTTTCCAAACCTAATGCCTATTGAAGTCCCCGAAATTATAGATTTGTTTCTGTCTAACATAATCTTCATCAAAACACGAGACAATGACAGTCTGTTCTTATCACAATTAAAATAATTAGGTATAATATTAGCCCAACTTTCGTTTTCTTACTTTCTGCTTCATATCCTATTCCTACTGTATCAGTTTGATCACTGCTATCTGGGATCATTGGGACGTCCCTCCCCTAACCCTAACCTTAAATGTAACCCCTATCCGAACCCTTACCATTTTACATTTCAACTTCAATTGGAGTAGGGACGTCCCATGGTTTCCGGTTAACACGGACCCCATCAGTTTATTGAGCAATATCTACCTCAACCTCAACGCTCGTGGTCTGACTGTGCAGTGACTGAGGAATAGTTCCAACTTCCTCGAACTTGTTAGTTTAGTTTCGTTTCCTTCGTATAACGCAGCTGCTGATCGACACATTTCTCCATTTTGCTGGAGTCGTTTGTCTGGCTAGCCTACATCTCCGGGATAAAGAATTTGGGTCAGACACATTGTAGGCTATTATATTAGTTTGAAAATTGAATAATAGAATCAGTCAAAATGAAGAAGGTACTTCTGTTCGTGTTTATACTCTGCGCTATTGTCTCAGGTAAGTTCCCCCTGATTTTCCTAAATAGAATAGATTTGTTGGTCACCCTGATTTTCCTAAGTAGAATAGATTTGTTGGTCAATCTGCTACTCATCTCAAACGGAATGTTTTCAGGTTAAAAAAACTAAAATATTCCTAAAAATGTAATGATATGGAGTTTAGATCATTTTGATGATGTAAGAAGGGATCCACTTATTTTTCTGTTTCAGAGGTTGAAAAAGCTTTCTTTTCTCTGATGTTAAATTCCCTGCAAATCAATAACCATGTGTTATTTCTGATCATTATATTACATAGCCTATTTATTTCCATATATTTTTTTCCCATATTCCATACCCCTAATCACGTTAACGGAGTAGTAGCCTATGTGTTTTGTTTTCCACGAGTTAGTTGAAGTATGGTCATGTGAGTTTCGATTTGTTGTCTAATAAATCATTATGAAATGTTCATTCTGATGAGCTTTTAAAATGTATTTTTTTTAATTCATTCTGATGATCGTTCTGTTACGGCCGCGTTAGGACCGAGCTTTCATAGAAGGTCAAACAAATAAAAATACAAAAAAAGACATTATATTTATATAATAATACATATGGGGGAGGGACAGAATTAGTTTTCATGCATTCTGGTATGATGTTAGCTAAATATTTATTCGTTTTTATCAACTTTATCGTTCACCTTTTATTATTTGATATGCTAAATATATACCACGTTCATGTTGTAGTTGGAACTCGGAAATGTCCGACTTGCTAGCTGGTTGAACGCGGCACGTGTTTAACTATACCCAGTTAGCAAGTCTGACATTTCCGAGTATCTAATAGTTCCGAATACAAAGCGAACGCGCTATATATTTAGCCAATTAAATAATAAAAGGTGAACGATAAAGTTGATTTAAACGAATGCATGTATGGCCAACATCATACCAGAATGCATGAATACTAATTCTGTCCCTGCCCCAAATGTATTATAGCACGTGAATGCGGCATTAAGTCGAGGTTGTTGTTGCAGTCTACACGGAAGGCATTGAAATTTTTATTCTGCACTTCCGGATAAATCCACACCAGGTTGCAGGTTTCATGTTTCAGACTACATGCTTAGAAAAAATGGTTCCAAAATGGTTACTCAGCTGTCCTCATGGTAGAACCCTTTTGGCTTTGAGATAGAACCCTCTGTGGAAAGGGTTCTACAAAGAACCCCAAAAGGTTCTACCTGCAACCAAAAGGGTGATACCTAGAACCAAAAAAGGTCATTCAAAGGGTTATCCTATGGGGACAGCTGAAGAACCTGTTTAGGTTCTAGAAAGCAAGATTTTTCAAAGATTGTAGTCACATGTATTTTAGGGCATGGTTCATGGACTAAAGCCAACACCTAATTCTCCAAATCAAGATTTGAAAAAGTTACTTCACCATTCATCCCGGTTTATGGAATCCTCAATTCAAATGATTTGATTTACATCCAATGATGATGCTGGAGAATATCTCATTAGCAAACAAGATTAAAGTTTAACTATTGGTTCTTTCTCCTCCTGAAGCTCTGGCATCTGCTCAAGAGGATACCAAAAGATCCAAACCGTCTGCAACTGTCTTCCCCCCCTTTGAGTTTGGTACCACGTCCAACACTTCCACTACCACAACCTCTACTACAACTACGACTGCATTACCCACCACAGAATCCCAGAATAATACCAGCACAGCAGCTCCTACTACAACACTTACACCCACTACGACTGCATCCAACAGCACCACAGCTGCCCCCACAACAACAAATGCCACCACAGCTGCCCTCACAACAGCCAATACCACCACAGCTGCCCCCACAACAGCCAATGCCACCACAGCTGCCCCCACAACAGCCAATGCCACCACAGCTGCCCCCACAACAGCCAATGCCACAACAGCCAATGCCACCACAGCTGCCCCCACAACAGCCAATGCCACCACAGCTGCCCCCACAACAGCCACTCCAAAACCGGAGCCCACCCCTCCTGCTAACCTGACCGTGGGAAACTACACTCTCAAGTCGGAGAAGGGTCTGTGTCTGATGGCCCAGCTGGCCCTGCAGATCAGAGTGGAAGACACTGGAAAGGTACAGCACCGTGTGAGCCTCATGACAAACACCAAGAACACATTGGCTGATTATTTTAACGGTCAAATTGGGGCCAACTAAGACTTACTGAAAGTGCGTTGCCCATGAGAGTGCATCATACGAGGCTTGCAAAACAGGGAAAAATTCCCTGTGTCACCAAAGTTATTACATGTTTATCACATGTATTGAGCCACTGAGTTACCAACTCTTTCAGTTGATGTTTTGTAGGTCCAGGATATTGTTTTTTGATATTTTTCATATTGACACGTGGTAGGCCATAAGCCACCTCTGTGTTTTAATCATCTGTTTCCTCAACATTACGTCATTGTGTGTCTATGACATGTGTACGTACAACTAATGTCATCTGTTCATTTTCTCCAGACAGGGGTATTCATCGTTCAACCAGTGCAGACACATGTTAAAGGGGGCTGTGACAAATCCACGGCCAACTTAACCCTCACGTTCTTGGAGGGCTTCATCACCTTCATGTTTAATAAGGTAAGAAAGGCTTCGATACTCCTATCATCACTACCCACTGAGAAAAAGAACAACCACCCCATGGGTATTATTCATTAGGCACCAAACAGAAGAAAAATGTACTGAAACAGAGAGAGACTACCTGAACTTGTCCAATAAGAATCGTTCATTTTTTTTTCGCTTTCTGTTGGAAAACTTCTTCTTCTTTTTGCTACTGTGATCCTTATTGAATATGACCCGAGTTTACAACATGTATAGAGATTAGCCTGCAGTTTGTTGACCATTTATTACATTCATGGAGATCTATAATGGTTAATCGAACACTGTTTGTAAAATGTTGAATAATGGTTATTTGTGTATGGGGAAACAAGACATGCATGAAAATGAGGTTATTCTACATGTGTTTTTTTTAATTTTTTTTAAGTATTGGATCAAAGGGCCAGGAGGTTTTCCTTGCATTGGGACCCTGACCTGGACAAACTCCGGGCCCTATATCTCTATATGCCACATATGTTCCCAAGTTATTCCTAGTCAGGTTCCTAGTCAGGTCACATGGTCCTGACCTTAGATAAAGCTCACCTTGTCACATCACTTTGACATCCTGTGTATCAAGCTCCACAGTAACTATCCTGGGCTGTATCAAAACCGTCCGTGATCGGGTGTCCCATAGGGCGGCACAAAATAAGCATTTCACTGTAAGGTCTACCTGTTGTATTCGGGCTCATGTGACAAATACAATTTGATTTGATTTGAATTGGCCCAGCATCATCCTGGTTAGGGGAGGGTTTGGCCGGTGTAGGCCGTCATTGTAAATAAGAATTTGTTCTTAAACTGACTTGCCTAGATTAAATAAAGGTTCAATAAAAAATGAATCTACACAGTTATAATCAATTGGTAAATTGTTTGACTGTGTTCAAAAGGGAACATTGGCTTGTAAAGGGGAAGTAGGGTGGTAGAAGACATATTTCTGCATCCTGTTAGGGAAACTCTAGCAACCTTGTGTGGAAAAAGTGATGAATTAGTGGACTGGGTTAGATTGCAACGTTGTAATTTCTCTTAGCTACTGTCTAGGGGTACTGTGAAATCATGATATTGTCATATTGTTTTAGCGTTGATGATACTAGGAGGGTCATAAAATATATTATGGTAGATTAAACATTGCTTTACTGCCATTGTGACGCAATACAAACCTTTTGATTAGGTGATTCCTTGTTTGTGCGTGTGCGTGTGTGCGTGTGTGTGAAAAAAATAAATCTTTCTCTTGTCTTTTTCAGAACACCACCCAAAACGCTGTCTATGTCGACACGGTTTCTTTCTCTCTTTCCTACCCGTTAATATCTGGAGGTAATGTTATATGCCGTCTGGGCACAGAGATTCTTATTCCAACCTGTCTGTCAGTGCAGTGGACCACACATTATAGAACGATGAACGTGTTAACCCCAGCCAGTGTTATTCATGCAGTAAATGTGTTCTCCACCAAATGTTCCTGTTTGTGGTTGACACTTTGGACTTTTTCATAGGCCCACATCAGTTGCTCGTTTGCATTGATATGTCAGTCTCTGGAAGAGATTGTGTAATATAAGGGTAAATATTAACACGGATTAACAACCAACCACCAACACATCTACAGATGTAGGATCTTCATTTGATCACTCTTTTTTAGTTACTGATCATTTTCCTGCATGCAGGAAAATGCAAACTTGTAGTGTATTTGAGTTTTAAAAGTGCTTCTACCGTTTGTAATTTCCACTTTGAAATTTCATACTTGATTTGCCCTCAAGAAAAATGTATCAACCCCATACAGAAAATGTCCATGAATTATAATCCACATAAGAATTCACATTTCCTGTTGCTGCAGGATTATTTTCCTGCTGAAGCAAACACGGGCTCAAATTAAGATCCTATATCTGTATATGTGTCTGCGTCATATGACTGAAACAAGGCCTTATCTTTGAATAGGGAATTTACAGTAGTGCACCTGTTCCCAGAATAAACAAACACCTTTTAATGCCATGTAGACTAACACATTTTAATGTTTTTTCACCAACACTTCCCTGTGGTCGGAGACAAAAAATGAGACATTTGTGATGGTGACGTTTGATTGGTGTTTGTTTTTATGCTGCAGACAACGGCAAAATGTCTCTACCCTACGTCGCCAAAAATGGGTCACTGGATCTCTTCCACGCTAAGGTTGGCCACTCCTACTCCTGCAAGAGCGAATCAGTTTTCATGGGAAAAGGGCTCTATCTGGACATCACCCAGGACAGGATACAGGCCTTCAACATCACCAAGGAGTGGGACTTCGGCACATGTATGTATCCCATTGCATTGCAATGTTGAACATACTAAACTTCAGGGCAAACCTGTTAAATGTCTTCTGACGTTTTGCATTGCCAGTATGCGTTTACAGGTTTTTAGATTACTACAAAACCAAAACAAACATGTTTCATCTGTTCGTATCATTGTTCCTCCCTGGTCCTCAGTGGTTGATTCACCAAACCGATTCAAACCAATACAGACAAATCAAACCAATCCAAACCAAATACTCTTAACAATTGATTAATAGCTTCAGTTGTCTAGATTAGATATCTAACACGCGCATAGTTAGTGAAATGCGAAAATGTCCCCCTGCAGATTCCATCCAGCCTTAGCTCTGACCCTAAACCCATTTCTCTGTGTTCCAGCTGACCCCTGCCCCGCCGACAGACCTGCTGACTACCGCGTGGCCATTGCTGTGGGGATTGTCCTCCTTATCCTCATCATCATCGTGGTGGTGGCCTATCTCCTGAGCAGGCGAAAAAGATCAGATGGCTACCAGTCCCTCTGAAGAGCCACTTTGGGGTCAAAGGGCGCACTGTATCAGCTCACAGTCTCAATACACCCACCATCGTGTTTTGTCACTTGCTGTTAACACTGCTGTAACCACAACTGTTCACACATCAACTAATTGTACCGCACACACACAAACTATCTAACTGTACCGCACACACACAAACTATCTAACTGTACCGCACACACACAAACTATCTAACTGTACCGCACACACACAAACTATCTAACTGTACCGCACACACACAAACTATCTAACTGTACCGCACACACACAAACTATCTAACTGTACCGCACACACACAAACTATCTAACTGTACCGCACACACACAAACTATCTAACTGTACCGCACACACACAAACTATCTATATGGATACGACGAGGGAATATTTCAGCGTTGTAGACCGGCAGTTTCATTTAAGTTGATTTGTACATTCATTAATTGAGGCGGATCATATGTATTGGATCAGATACTAGGTTTAAAATATACTGACTTTGAATATACTCACTCTGAACTCTTTGGCTGCTGAACATTTTAGATTGTGTCATTTGTGCTACTGGGATATCCGGTGCTACTGTGATATCCGGTGCTACTGTGATATCCGGTGCTACTGTGATATCCGGTGCTACTGTGATGTCCGGTGCTACTGTGATGTCCAGTGCTACTGTGATATCCGGTGCTACTGTGATATCCGGTGCTACTGTGATAGCCGGTGTTACTGTGATGTCCAGTGCTCGACAAACCATCAACTATTGTGTCTGTATTTGTTTTACCTTCTACGTCAGAAACTTTCAGTGCAGTATTTCACAATGTGCTTTCTACTATAGCTGGATTTTGAACCTATGCTGTCTTGTTTTTCTTTTCTTCTTCTTCTTAATTTCTTTGTGTTGTTTGCCCTCAACCCTTTAGAACGGCCTATTAGGCTATTTGATTTCCGAATCGTAATCTAGATGAGGTTAATCATGGGCCTTTAAAAAAAAAAAATGTATTCCACTCAGTTAATTAAAGGGAATGTTTCAGGTTTTAAATGTAAAGTTTTGTCCAAAAGGGAGGCATACTTTTGAATGTAAATCGCAATTAGTGTTTTCAATTTCTTGTCTATTTGTCTCAAGTGTTTTGTTGACCATTATTTGCTATTACACACTCTTTCCCTTGTGATGTGGTAATAATTTGGTATGTAAACATGTTTGAGAACATTTTATTAGTCGAATGTGACAACCATAAGTAATTGCAGGACCACTGAGTGTTTATCTTGTCAACTTTGACAGTGGTCAGATAGCTTGAGGTAGAAGTTGCCTTTAACCACAGATATAGAATCAGATGACCTAAACCGGCCAATCATAAGGAGGGAAAAAGGAATAAAAATATATGACTCTGGGGCAAATTGCATTGTAAGGGATTACATTTGGGATCAGAAAAGCACATTGAACAAGTTCTGACTCATCTAAACATAGGGAATATTACTGTTCTATGTTGCCACAGTTACAGGTTCCTAATGTTGATTATGGCCTCAATTACGTTTCTTTTAGTTTAATTTAGGAACCATTTATTTTGATTTGTTTACATGTTATTATGTGCCATGTATCATCTTGGAAAAAAAGGTTGAGAAATGAAAACATCCCAAATAAACTTGTATTAATGTGTAAATGTGGTTTTGGAGTTTATTTGGAGAATTGAATCTGGCAAAACACTAAAGATCCAAGTTGGGGAGTAACGGATTACATGTCAAATGCAAAGAAAACAGTCCCTGTAAATCTGTTCAATTACCAGATCAAATATTGTAATCAGATTCCAGATACTTTTGAAAAGATAGATTATTACTTCGATGATTACTTTTAAATTCAGAAAGGCTGTTTGAAAGAAAAATGATCTTTGACCCTTCTCTGTTTTCACAATGACATTCAAATCAGCATTGAAAAAAAGGCGCACGTTTAAATTTGTTCCACCTGAGGGGGTCTGACCACCAATCAGAGATCAATATGATGACACACCAAATGATGACCACTAATCAGAGACCACTATGATGACACACCAAATGATGACCACCAATCTGAGACCACTAGATGACACACCAAATGATGACCACCAATCTGAGACCACTATGTTGACACACCAAATGATGACTACCAATCAGAGACCACTATTGTGACATACCAAATTATGACCACCAGAGACCACTATGATGACACACCAAATGATGACCACCAATCAGAGACCACTATGTTGACACAACAAATGATGACCACCAATCTGAGACCACTATGTTGACACAACAAATGATGACCACCAATCAGAGACCACTATGTTGACACAACAAATGATGACCACCAATCAGAGACCACGATGATGACACACTAAATGATGACCACCAATCAGATACCACGATGATGACACAACAAATGTGTTTGATGGATTGTGGGAAAAGAGCAGGAATAGGCTTTTGTAGGCTACAGTACCAAGCTATGTCTTCCAATGGTGAGACTGCTGTCGGCATCCAAAGATTATCCATCTTGAATAAACGCTTGGAGGTAAGAATGACAGTAGTGGTGTTGTCTACGGCGATACGAATATCACCTATTATTGATATCTACATAGCGCATTGATGTGAATCACACTGCTGCTCTCTCATTTAGCTATTTGCGCCTTACGGATTGTGGTTGTTGTGGGTGGCTGTTCACAAATCTAAATGTGTATTTCAACCCAATAATGGTTGAATTCATAGAAGTTTAAGCTGCCTATCAAATCATTGTTTTTGAAACCAGTGGACAGCCAGTGAAAAATACGCTCTTGCAACAGTTGCGTAGTGTAGATCCCAGCCAATGGAACAACAGCTGTATAGTGTAGATCCCAGCCAATGGAACAACAGCTGCATAGTGTAGATCCCAGCCTATGGAATAACAGCTGCATAGTGCAGATCCCAGCCTATGGAATAACAGCTGCATAGTGTAGATCCCAGCCTATGGAACAACAGTTGCATAGTGCAGATCCCAGCCTATGGAATAACAGCTGCATAGTGTGGATCCCAGCCTATAGAATAACAGCTGTATAGTGCAGATCCCAGCCTATAGAATAACAGCTGTATAGTGTAGATCCCAGCCTATAGAATAACAGCTGTATAGTGCAGATCCCAGCCTATGGAATAACAGCTGTATAGTGTGGATCCCAGCCTATGGAATAACAGCTGTATAGTGTAGATCCCAGCCTATAGAATAACAGCTGCATAGTGTAGATCCCAGCCTATAGAATAACAGCTGTATAGTGTAGATCCCAGCCTATAGAATAACAGCTGTATAGTGTAGATCCCAGCCTATGGAATAACAGCTGTATAGTGTAGATCCCAGCCTATGGAATAACAGCTGTATAGTGTGGATCCCAGCCTATGGAATAACAGCTGTATAGTGTAGATCCCAGCCTATGGAATAACAGCTGTATAGTGTAGATCCCAGCCTATGGAATAACAGCTGTATAGTGTGGATCCCAGCCTATGGAATAACAGCTGTATAGTGTGGATCCCAGCCTATAGAATAACAGTTGCATAGTGTAGATCCCAGCCTATGGAATAACAGCTGTATAGTGTGGATCCCAGCCTATAGAATAACAGCTGTATAGTGCAGATCCCAGCCTATGGAATAACAGCTGTATAGTGTAGATCCCAGCCTATGGAATATACATGGGACTTTTATTGCTCAATCTAATTCATGCTGATATTTTTTTTAATCCATAGCCCTAATGGACATGCTCAAACTTGCACACCTTTGATAAACTTAAAGTGGCAATCTGTAGTTGCTACATCCATTTTTGGTAAAAGACCAAGTCTATATCATGGCAAGAAAAGCTCAAATGTGCAAAGAGAAACAACAATCCATCATTACATGAAGGTCAGTCAATTGGGAAATGTTCAAGAACTTTGAAAGTTTCTTCAAGTGCAGTCGCAAAAACCATCAAGCACTATGATGAAACTGGCTCTTTTGAGGAACGCCACAGGAATGGAAGACCCAGAGTTACCTCTGCTACAGAAGATACGTTCATTAGAGTTACCTGCCTCAGAAATTGCAGCCCAAATATATGCTTCACCGAGTTCAAGTAACAGACACCTCAACATCAATTGTTCAGAGGAGATTGTGTGAATCAGGCATTCATGGTCGAATTACTGCAAAGAAACCACTACCAAAGGACACCAATAATAAGAAGAGACTTGCTTGGGCCAAGAAACACGAGCAATGGATGTTAGACCGGTGGAAATTGGTTCTTTTGTCTGGAGTCCAAATTGGAGATTTTTGGTTCCAACCGCTGTGTCTTTGTGAGACGTGGTGTGGGTGAACAGATGATCAACGCATGTGTATTTCCCACCGTAAAGCACGAAGGAGGAGGTGTTATGGTGTGTGGGTCTTAGTGGGACTATCATTTATTTTTCAACAGGACAATGAGCCAACATACCTCCAGGTTGTGTAAGGGATATTTTACCAAGAAGGAGAGTGATGGAGTGCTGCATCAGATGACCTGGCCTTCACAATCCCCCGACCTCAACCAAATTGAGATGGTTTGGGGTGAGTCAGACCACAGAGTGAAGGAAAAGCAGCCAACAAGTGCTCAGCATATGTGGGAACTCCTTCAAGACTGTTGGAAAAGCATTGCAGGTGATGCCGGTTGAGAGAATACCAAGAGTGTGCAAAGCTGTCATCAAGGCAAACGGTGGCTATTTGAAGAATCTCTAATATAAAATCTATTTTGATTTGTTTAACACTTTTTTGGTTACTACATGATTCCATATGTATTATTTCATAGTTTTGATGTCGTCACTATTATTCTACAATGTAGAAAATAGTAAAAATAAAGAAAAACCCTTGAATGAGTAGGTGTTCTAAACCTTTTGACCGGCTGTGTCTTGAAGAATATAACTTCTAAATGCCTCATGATCTTAGTTCAACTCTCACACTTCACGAGAACCCAAAACATAAGCTTTTTTTCTCGCTTGTTTGTAAACATTGTAAATGTAAACAAACACTCTATAGCCTCACAACATGGTTAAAAACAATAATTGTGATATCATGGATGGTCAGTCCTTGCATCCATAGCTCTGTCTATTAATCTGAGAGTGGTTACATTTCTCCAGGCCCATCCTTCAGCTTTTTACCAAAACAGAGGCGGGGCAACCGTTTGGTTATTGTTTCATCTGTGGATTTGCCCTATAAACAGCTGCATATTACTATCAAGATATCTAAGAGTCACCAACACAAAGTTAAACAAAAGGTCTATAGCAAATGTAGCATATGGCATTCATTTTTCACATGTAAATAGCACTTCTCAGTAGTGCTCAAAGCATGCCATTCCAGGAGCGTAACATTTATCAACTCGAATCAACGAGCCCAATCAGTCCTCCATGACAACAAAATCATAAACAACAGAGCAAAGCTGGCTAATAATTCCTTAGTTAAGTAAAACTATTTGGCTACTCTATACTTCCATATTTCCAAGTCTTATTCTTGAAGGTCAAGGGGTATAACATTTATAGGAATGACTGGAATTCTGATAGACTTTGGATTTTAATGTAAAAATGTCATTTATTTCTATTATTATATGCAGTAGAAAGCGATGGGTTAGAGGAAGTCTACATAACCAACCCATAAAGTAAAATGTAACATCCATATAAGGTCAGCTATGAAAACTTTAACATTGATTTTATTCTGCAACAGATGTCGTTCAATTGGTCACATACATTTTTGTCTTCTTCTAATGCCTCTTAAAGGGGAAAGTAATCTAAAAGTAACTGAACGTAATCAGATTACGTTACTGAGTTTAGGTCATCCAAAAAATGTATTACAATTTTGGAGAGGTAACTGTAACAGATTACTTTTAGGAAGTAACCTACCCAACCCCTGCTAAAGATATACTGTAGGGGCTTTTAATTGAGTCATTCAAGTTATTTGGTATACATTAACTGTGGGAATGTCCTATTGTATGAACACTGATATAGTTATTGATGTTCATTGTATTCTGGACCACTGGCTGCCTGCGACCCCCCTCTTTCGAAGGCCCTCGGATGAATTTCCACCCTTTTTTTAACAAACTCTGCAAGGGTCTCAACCTATTGTTTTGAGTTTGAATAGTAGAAAACACAAGACGCAATTTCGAAATTCGGTTGTGCATCAGCAGTTTTTCTCTTGTTATGTTAATCACTGATAGTCAGTCAATTAGCCCATGTCAGCTAACATTTTTTAGATTTGCAAAGTTAGTTTAGCGGCCAGCTATCTAAACTTGTTATCTATTGCGGCCCCTCGTGATGAGTTCAGATTTGTTGTTGCCCATCCCACTATGTAGCCTATGACACAACACACAGATCAATACCATAGGGAAACCTGGTCTCAGCGAAAAACGTATTATATAAAAAAAAAATCCATAACACTCCATTTGGTTTGATATGTTACTTTAAGTTAGGTTACATTACATTGGCCTAACAATATAATAGCAGTTACACAATATAAAACGAATTGTAGGACTTATATTATCCTATTATCCTCTGGAACGACAGGAAGCTTAATGGTTAGAGTGTTGGGCCAGTAACCGAAAGGTTGCTAGATTGAATCCCCAAGCTGACAAGGTAAAAATCTGTCTTTCTGCCCCTGAAGGCAGTTAACTCACTGTTCCTAGGCTGTCATTGTAAATAAGAATTTGTCCTTAACTGACTTGCCTAGTTAAATAAAGGTTAAACATTTGTTTTCAATATGTCTTAATCCCACCAGTTTGGTTTAATCCATTTAGTATGATACATTACTTTCAACTGCTTTAGTATGATATGCTACATTAGGTTAGGTTACATTACATAAGGGTTAAGGTTAACGTCTACAGGATCGGCCCCCCCCCCCACGGGACAGTTAAGCTAACGTAGGCTAATGTGATTAGCATGAGGTTGTAAGCAACATGAACATTTCGCAGGACATATCTGATATGGGCAGAAAGCTTAAATTCTTGTTAATCTAACTGCACTGTCCAATTCAAGGTAGCTATTACAGTGAAATAATACAATGCTAATGTTTGAGGAGAGTGCACAATTATGAACTTGAAAATGTATTAATAAACTAATTAGTTACATTTGGGCAGTCTTGGTACAATATTTTGAACAGATATGCAATTGTTCATTGGATCAGTCTAAAACTTCAAACATAAACTGCTAAATTGCACCTGGGCTGGAATAATACATTATGGCCTTTCTCTTGCATTTCAAAGATGATGAATAAATAAGAAATAAAAAACATGTTTTTTTCATTGTATTATCTTTTACCAGATCTAATGTGTTGTATTCTCCTACATTAATTTCATATTTCCACAAACTTCAAAGCGTTTCCTTTCAAATGGTATCAAGAATTGGCATATCCTTGCTTCAGGTCCTGAGTTACAGGCAGTTAGATCTGGGTATGTCATTTTAGGCGAAAATTGAAGGGGAAAAAAGGGGGCGTATCCTTAATTAAGAGTTTTAAAGGTAGGGGGAAGAATTTACCTAACATGTTAAATAGTTGTAAAGTAGCTTAAGTTGTCCATGATGAGATTGAAACACTGCAACCAGAGGTGAAAGTAAGGCGGTACGGCGAAATAAATAGCAGGGGTACGCAGTACAGGTAAAACATGAGGCTTTTCGGTAATAATTCAAACAAAATGTCCAGAGAACTGTAGGCTATTACACCACTATTAACTCATTACCGCATGTCAGAGGCATGAACAAATCGGCTGGTACAGCCTACGCTTCAAAATGCGCTGTGGTTCAACGAGAACAACCAGCCATTTTGCCAAGATGTCTAACCGAGACGAGCGGGGACAACCAGTGGACGCATATATTCTGGCCTAATGACAATCGACGAATTTCATTCGATTTTTGGTTTTAACGGATGTCTCTTTCCATTCACGACTGTTATGAGGCTGGAAACGGGTTGTGAGGGGATGAACGTGTGCGGGCAGCCTAGTAAAGGAGTCCTTTGAGGCGATTGTTTGACAAGCACTTGCATACATCGGTCCCGTTCCGGGAATAAATCAATTCTACTTTTCCCCCTGGCACGCAACTTTTGGGTTGTTAGATGTTCGAGTTAATAAGTAGTTTGTGAAGTTGCTAAATGAGATAAAATGCTAAAGTTGTCAGTGATGAGATTCGTGTCATTCGCACTGCCATCCAACCCAACCAACCACCCTGCTTTAATTTTGACGTTAAGTAACCTATTGTCTCATGTGATCATCCTAAACATAACATATCATACTAAATGGAGTGGCGTGGATTTGAGTAAAATATTATATGTTTTGCTCTGAGACCATGCTGTGAAAACTGGTCTTTAAGTATTTCCACGACTGGCGAATCAATCCAGTTGTTTGCAGAAAGATCGGAAGTTGGCCTATTGTATGTTTAGCATTTCTTCATAGAAAGTATTTTGTTGGTCAAGGGTTTCTCGTAAGGTAACATAGTCCTCCTCAGATCATTGCTGGGTGACGACATAGTGATGATAGGAATGGAATACACTTTATCTCACTTGTGTCGCAGTCACACATACACACAGTAGCCTACCTTTATTTTACAGTATTATCTGGAGAAAAAAAGCAACACTGTAGTAAAGTCTGCAAAATCACTACAGTTTTTTACGTATAGTAAATACCACAGAATTCAATTTGTATACTTTTATTGTATTTATTTAACTAAACAAGTCAGATAAGAACAAATTCTTATTTACAATGATGGCCAACCCCGGACGACCCTGGACCAGGGGTCGCCCTACGGGACTCTAAATCACGGCCGGATGTGATACAGCCTGGATTCAAACCAGGGACTGTAGTGATGCCTCTTACACTGAGATGCAGTGCCTTAGAACACTGTGCCACTCAGGAGTATATACCCTAACCATTCCCCTCCCCATATTACAGTATATACCCTGACCATTCCCCTCCCACACATTACAGTATATACCCTGACCATTCCCCTCCCACACATTACATACCCTGACCACATATCTCAATATGTACAGTATATACCCTTACCATTCCCCTCCCCCATATTACAGTATATACCCTGACCATTCCCCTCCCCCATATTACAGTGTATACCCTGACCACATACCTCAATATGTACAGTCAGTATATATCCTGACCATTCCCCTCCACATATTGGCATTGGGATATTTTTTTAGACCAGAGGAAAGAGTGCCTCCTACTGGCCCTCCAACACCACTTCCAGCAGCATCTGGTCTCCCATCCAGGAACTGACCAGGACCAACCCTGCTTAGCTTCAGAAGCAAGGCAGCAGTGGTATGCAGGGTGGTATGCTGCTGGTACATAACATCTATAATGTTTATGACCAAAATCCTGATTTATGTTATGCTGTGTAAGGCTGGATAAATTATTGATTAGGCGTGTGTACCCCTAACGCCATCGGTTCAGACTCCAGAAACATATTTTTATGGTAAGCTTTCCTCTGAAATGTCACTGCGACAAGGGGACCTTCTGGCCCGGGTGTGGCGCTCGTGGATGGATCTGCCCTTGTCTCCAGGGTTGCCGACCTCCTCATCTGAAGGGCGTTTAAACTTAAATGGGGGCATTCTTGCAGTTGCTACATCCATTTTTTAAAACTTTTTTAATTAATTACATTTAGGCTACCCATTTGATTCTTGAAAATTATAACCTATAGCTTAGTTCAATTGTCTGTCATACCCCATCAGAACCCCCAAAATATAAACTTGTTTAAGTCCTTCGTTCGTAAACAATATAGGCTAAACAAACTATACTTGTATAGCCTCAAAACGTTTTGATATCATGGTGGGTCAGTTCTTGTATTCATTATGCTGTCCATGAGTTTGAGAGTGATTAGGTTACAGTCCTCCAGCCCCACCCTTTAAGCTCTTTACCAAATCAGTGGTGGACTGACCTCTTTGTCATGGTTCGAACTGCGGATTGCACCCTTAGGATCGCTGAAATCTTCGGTGTAATCTTTACAAATGCCTATGTTTGACTTATTTTACGGACATTCATTGCGAAACCACTGGACGCCCTTAAACTTTTTATTCCCCGTTACTTTTCATTCCTGGCCCCTTTTCGTCAGAGGATTGACATCTGGAACGCACTGTCTGTGCAGTAGGCCAATGTAGTGTAACCATAACATAAAGTAACATATTTTACATGGGGCGGCAGGGTAGCCTAGTGGTTAGAGCGTTGTACTAGTAACCGAAAGGTTGCAAGATTAAATCCCCGAGCTGACAAGGTACAAATCTGTCATTCTGCCCCTGAACAGGCAGTTAACCCACTGATCCTAGGCTGTCATTGAAAATAATAATTTGTTTTTAACTGACTTGCCTAGTTAAATAAAGGTTAAAAAAATATCAAATGGAGTATTATGGATTTATTGTAAAAAATATAATACGTTTTTTCGCTGAGACCAGGTTGCCCTATGGTATTGATCTGTGTGTTGTGTCATAGGCTACATAGTGGGATGGGCAAAAACAAATCTGAACTCATCTTGAGGGGCCGCTGTTGATAACAAGTTTAGATAGCTGGCCGCTAAACTAACTTTGCAAATCTAAAAAATGTTAGCTGACATGGGCTAATTGACTGACTATCAGTGATTAACATAACAAGAGAAAAACTGCTGATGCACAACCGAATTTCAAAATTGCGTCTTGTGTTTTCTACTATTCAAACTCAAAACAATAAGTTGAGACCCTTGCAGAGTTCGTAAAAAAAAAATGAAATTGACCCGAGGACCTTCAATTTCATTTTTTTTTAAACGAACTCTGCAAGGGTCTCAATTTATTGTTTTGAGGTCATCTGATTCTATATCTGTGGTTAAAGGCAACTTCTACCTCAAGCTATCTGACCACTGTCAAAGTTGACAAGATAAACACTCAGTGGTCCTGCAATTACTTATGGTTGTCACATTCGACTAATGAAATGTTCTCAAACATGTTTACATACCAAATTATTACCACATCACAAGGGAAAGAGTGTGTAATAGCAAATAATGGTCAACAAAACACTTGAGACAAATAGACAAGAAATTGAAAACACAAATTGCAGAGTTCGTTAAGGCCCCGAGGACCTTTTTTTACGAACTGTGCAAGGGTCTCAACTTATTGTTTTGAGTTTGAATAGTAGAAAACACAAGACGCAATTTTGAAATTCGGTTGTGCATCAGCAGTTTTTCTCTTACGTCAGTAACTGATAGTCTGTCAATTAGCCCGTGTCAGCTAACATTTTTTGGTGGTCATCATTTGTTGTGTCATCAAAGTGGTCTCTGATTGGTGGTCATCATTTGGTGTGTCATCATAGTGGTCTCTGATTGGTGGTCATCATTTGGTGTGTCATCATAGTGGTCTCTGATTGGTGGTCAGACTCCCTCAGGTGGAACAAATTTAAACGTGCGCCTTTTTTTCAATGCTGATTTGAATGTCATTGTGAAAACAGAGAAGGGTCAAAGATCATTTTTCTTTCAAACAGCCTTTCTGAATTTAAAAGTAATCATCGAAGTAATCTATCTAATCTATCTTTTCAAAAGTATCTGGAATCTGATTACAATATTTGATCTGGTAATTGAACAGATTTACAGGGACTGTTTTCTTTGCATTTGACATGTAATCCGTTACTCCCCAACTTGGATCTTTAGTGTTTTGCCAGATTCAATTCTCCAAATAAACTCCAAAACCACATTTACACATTAATACAAGTTTATTTGGGATGTTTTCATTTCTCAACCTTTTTTTCCAAGATGATACATGGCACATAATAACATGTAAACAAATCAAAATAAATGGTTCCTAAATTAAACTAAAAGAAACGTAATTGAGGCCATAATCAACATTAGGAACCTGTAACTGTGGCAACATAGAACAGTAATATTCCCTATGTTTAGATGAGTCAGAACTTGTTCAATGTGCTTTTCTGATCCCAAATGTAATCCCTTACAATGCAATTTGCCCCAGAGTCATATATTTGTATTCCTTTTTCCCTCCTTATGATTGGCTGGTTTAGGTCATCTGATTCTACACTCCCGTTCAAAAGTTTGGGGTAACTTAGAAATGTCCTTGTTTTTGAAAGAAAAACACATTTTCTTTTGTCCATTAAAATAACATTGAATTGATCACAAATACAGTGTAGACATTGTTAATGTTGTAAATGACTATTGTAGCTGGAAACGACAGATTTTTAATGGAATATCTACATAGGAGTACAGAGGCCCATTATCAGTAACCATCACTCCTGTGTTCCAATGGCACATTGTGTTCGCTAATCCAAGGTTATCATTTTAAAAAGCTAATTGATCATTATAAAACCCTTTTGCAATTATGTTAGCACAGCTGAACACTGTTGTTCTGATTAAAGAAGGAATAAAACTGTCCTTCTTCGGACTAGTTGAGTATCTGGAGCATCAGCATTTGTGGGTTTGATTACAGGCTCAAAATGGCCAGAAATGAACTTTCTTCTGAAACTCGTCAGTCTATTCTTTTTCTGAGAAATGATGTCTAATCCATGTGAGAAATTGCCAAGAAACTGAAGAAACTGAGAAACTGAGAAACAGATGCCTCACAAGTCCTCAAGTGGCAGCTTCATTAAATAGTACCCGCAAAACACCAGTCTCAACGTCAACAGTGAAGAGGCGACTCCGGGATGTTGGCCTTCTAGGCAGAGTTGCAAAGAAAAACCCATATCTCAGACTGGCCAATATTTTTTTTTTTTAGATGTGCAAAAGAACACAGACACTGGAGAGAGGAACTCTGCCTAGAAGGCCAACAACCCCGAGTCGTATCAACGGTGTGCAACATTAACTATAGGTTACACGAAAGAATTGAGACAAATAGACAAGAAATTGAAAACACAAATGGACATTTACATTCAAAAGTATGCCTCCCTTTTGGACAAAACTTTACATTTAAAACCTGAAACCTGATTCCCTTTAATTAACTGAGTGGCATACATTTTAAAGAAAAGGCCCATGATTAACCTCGTCTAGATTATGTTTTCAGATATTAGATCATTAATTAGATAAATATTCAGATACCCTAATTGTTTGAACAGTCGTGCTGAAATGGTCTCAAAAACCGGTAGATTTTTTTTATTTTAGAGACCCTTACAGAACGTTTCTGCAGGTGATAGATTGATAGTAGTTTGGCCATGTTGTGTGCTGGTCCGTCTAATGTTACAGTAACTGATGAATGAGAAGGTCACTGTGTAGTAGAGACTGAGAACAGTGCCTCTGCCAAGCATCTCCTTATTTCTGGCTATCTTCAAGTTTATTGTCTTTATGTGTGGTTTCCATGACAATTCATCATCAATCAAAACACAGAGAGAGCGGGTCGTACAGGTATATCATCAAAATGGACTCCTGGCTAAATATAGTCTGTATTTTATGTACTTTGTACCAAGTAATTACATTGTTTTTGTTTGTTTTTTTGATTCAGTGACAATTTGTTGATTTTTAAACCTCTTTGAGAAATGACACGGTTCATCACTAACAACACGAATAAGGTTGATTAGATCTCTGTGAGAGTACAGTGCACTTGTATCATCAGCAAACAATATCTGGTAGAGTTTGTTTCATGGTTATATGGAATGAGTTTAAAAATATATGTTTTTAATAATTTGTTATTGAAAGAAAGGGATTTCATAATAATACCATTAATCAGTCTTTCTCTTCTTTAGGCTGTGCTTTACTAGTTTGAACATTTTCAGGGAAGTCAAGGTTGTAGGATCTGGATATTTCACTTAAACACTGGGTGTACAGAGTACTGAGTAAATAGGTGTGCAGCAACACTCCCCATCCAACCTGATCTGCAGAGAGGATCTGCAGAGAAGAATGGGAGAAACTCCCTAAATACAGGTGTGCCAAGCTTGTAGTGTCATACCCAAGAAGACTTGAGGCTGTAATCGCTGCCAAAGGTACTTCAACAAAATACTGAGTAAAAGGTCTGAATACGTATATGTGACATTTGTGTTTTTTCTTTAAATATAAATTAGCAAACATTTATAAAAACCTGTTGTGTGTAGATTGATGAGGGGGGAAAAAACTATTACATTAATTTTAGAATAAGGCTGTAACGTAACAAAATGTGGAAAAAGTCTGAATACCCTCCTCCGATGGATCTGTAGGCTTGCTGAAGATAAACAAGTATCTAATGCTGGGATGGGCAACTTTGAAGGGGTGTGGGCCACAAAGAATCTGACCTCATCAAGAGGGGCCACAGTGGCTCGTGACCCCCCCCCCCCACCCCACAATGAGAGTAAAACATTTTGTTTTGTTTTCATTTTCTTGAAAGCAGAGACAGATTTTTAAGTTTTAGAGTTCATTTCATGCAATTCTACGCATTTTGCCATGGGGTTTAGTTAAAATGTTGCCATTTTAAACAAGGTTGCTTCAATTCCACACATTTTGCCATGGGGCGGAGAGGTAAATTAGCTGTTTTATAGCTAATTTCCTGAAATCCTACACCTTTTTGCCATAGGGGAAGAGAAATGTTTGCAGTTTTAATATGATATCTGAGTGAGACTGACTAACAAAATCAACGGGGGCCACCCAGCCGGTAATTCGACCAGCTATCTAACAAGTTTAGATAGCTGGCCGCTAAACTAACTTAGCAATCTAAAAATGTTTTGATGACATGGGCTAATCGCGTGACGGTCAGTGACTGGCATCACAAGAGAAAAATTGCTGATGCACAACCACATTTCGAAATGGCATCCTTTGTATTCTACTATTCTAACTAAGTAAGTTGAGACCACAACTTTGGGGGGGGGGGGATCCGAGGGCCTTCAAAAGGGGGGCAGGCCCACGGACAGACAGTTTTTCATCTCCGATCTAAAGTACAGTGGTGGAATAAGTACCCAATTGTCATACTTGAGTAAAAGTAAAGATACCTGAATAGAAAATGACTCAAGTAAAGTGAAAGTCACCCAGCACAACCACATTTCGAAATTGCATCCTTTGTATTCTACTATTTTAACTAAGTAAGTTGAGACCACAACTTGGGGGGGGGGGGCACCATGTTTTTGTTTTCATTTATGTTTGCATAGCCAGGGGTCACACTCCAACAGTCGGACATCATTTACAAACAATGCATTTGGGTTTAGTGAGTCCTCCAGATCAAAGGCAGTAGGGATGACCAGGGATGTTCTCTGTTTAGTGAGTCCTCCAGATCAAAGGCAGTAGGGATGACCAGAGATGTTCTCTTGATAAGTGTGTGAATTGGACCATTTCCCTGTCCTGCTAAGCATTTAAAATGTAACGAGTACTTTCGGGTGTCAGGGAAAATGTACGGAGTAAAAAGTACACTATTTTCTTTAGGAATGTGGGGAAGTAAAAGTAAAAGTTGTCAAAAATAGTAAAGTACAGATACCAAAAAAACTACATAAGTAGTACTTGAAAGTATTTTTTACTTAAGTATTTAGTACTCTACACCACTGCTGAAGTATCATTGCAAATTCTAAAAGTGATTGATTGTATGCTGATTGACTAGCCTATAACTGTGTTGACTGATGTCATTGTTATATTCCCCAGCAAGAAAAACTAAAATGTCACTTTAAACAGAAGGGGGAAGTAAACAAAGAGTCACTAACAACAACCAAAACGAGACAGGAGGGGTTCTATGAGGGGTTCTAAAAGACACTCATGGGAGGGGTTGAAAGTTGCCTAGCAACAACAACAGGAACCTGAAAGACACACCCATCATGAGCCGCCCACTAAATTTGCCCAAGAAGAGGCAAACTAAAGAAAACCCCACACCAAACGTAGACCGGAAGCAACCCAAAAGGTGGAACAAAACAAAAACAAGGAAGATCAGATAAAGGACAGCTTTTTTATTTGATTTGATTTTTCTAGCAAATAGGGAGGGCCAATTTAAGGTGTTATAACCCTCCACATCTCTCAAGCTAACTGGAACACTGGGCCAGCCACACTTAAATATCACCTGAGCCAACACAGGTGTAACGCCTTTCGACTGACGAGATGACAAACCAGCCCAGGTGTTACACATTCTGACTTAACGAGGTGACACCAATCGGTGCAGGCCAACGTGCTAGCGTGCTAACGTCCAACCTCAAAATATAAAGCAAAAAATATAAACCTGTAACAGTCATTAAACTGTCTCCTCTCTGACATCAATGTCATTGGGAATATGGGAAGAAGAGCAGAAATATTGATGCAAAGGATGCCAAAAAATAAGTCCTTATGGAAAATGTGTAAATATGTTATTTATATCACAGTTGCTGAGTTTTCTGTCATTCTAGCTGGTTTGAAAATTACAGGATTAAAAACAATGTGAATACATGGTATCCAAAAAACATATTAGTAATATTATGATTGGCAGAGTTTATGATATAAATATTGAAGTCTCCCATGATAATAACAGTTCTTACCCTACCTAGTTCCTATAGCAAGTGTGTCTGCCAAGCGGAGGTTGAATTGTTTTCTGTTATAGTTAGGTCTGTAAAATTCACCCAATGATTTTGGTTATCAATGGTTTCCACTGGATTCTCCAGACAACAACAACAACAACAACAACAACAACAATCTTCTATATTATTCCTTTGAGAGTATTCCATGTCGTCATCAAAGAGACCTCCACCGGTTCGGCCTTCTCTACACCTGCAACCTACATGATTATAGTTTTCAATATGGTAGAGCTCTCTACATTATCTTTACGCAACCATGTGTCTGTAACTCCAAGAATATATATATATATATATTTGAATTAATTCCAGATAATCCAAGGATAAGATGATTAAACATGTCTAAATGTATTTTTTTTCTGGTTGACGTCAGAAATTAAATCTTTCTCAAGATAATACTTACGGTTAGACAAAATATTTTGTTTTATACCAGAAAAAGCAATTTATGTCAGGATCACATTTTTTTTCTCTTATCATAATCACTCTCGAATTTGGTAAATGCAATGTGTAGTATTAGGTATTGACTAGCAAAATTATAGTCCGGCTAGATGTTTCAGACAGTGCTGTGCTTCTCCACCTGCATTGCTTGCTGTTTGGGGTTTTAGGCTGGGTTTCTGTACAGCACTTTGAGATATCAGCTGATGTACGAAGGGCTATATAAATAAATTTGATTTGATTTGATTTGATTTGATTTGCTGTGCCAAGCTCTTCGTCACTGAGATGATTAAATGGAAAAGGGCTCAATACACATACAGATTGTATAAAATGAACGATCGATCATATCATTACTGGGAAGAGATAGGCAGCGATTTGTCAGACGAGATAAGTAGTTCATGCTGTGGACATCAGTCATGATGAAACGAAGTGACTGATACATTCACTGAGAATGTAAGATAGCCCGTCAGAAAACAGAGTCATGTTTTTAATGATCACTGTTGAGATGGACTCATGATCTCTCCGAATCTCCGTGATTCCTCATCATTCCTGGGCCTCGCAACAAGTCGATCGTAGCTGATGACAGCGTATTCACCCCGTGCCCTAACCTCCGTCATAAGCAGCCTAGCTGTTAAACAGGGAAATGGTTCCAATCGTTTTTACACAATTCAATTTTCCCAAAGGGGATTTTAGAAACACTTAAAATAAGGGCTGTGTTTCGTGTAGGCTTACTTTGGTATGACGTTTTGATTACCATGTAAATCTCTCTAGGACAAGGTGGTTTTTATCATTATATTTGGCTCTATTTACTCTCATATTCATATGGTTTGATTTACACAAGTACATGTCCCACAAATCAGCACTTTGGCAGTTTACAATGAAGATCATTTACATATAATAAGTTATATTTTTCAAGAATATATGGGTATATATGATTTATTTAAAAGTCAAAAAAATTGATGTAGCAACTGCAGATTTGTCCCTTTAACTTCAAATGCTATTTTCAGAGGAAGAAGGTAACCCGGGAGACAGGGGCAGATCCATCTAGCCGCACACAGGCCAGAAGGATCCCCTGACGCAGTGACATTTCAGAGGAATCCTCACCATAAACACATGTTTCTGGAGTCTGAACTCTTGGCGTTGGGTGTACGCACGCCTAATCAATAGTTCATTAATCAATATACAGCATAACTTAAATCAAGAATTTGTACATTATGTGGCCTAGGACTAGTACCAGTTGAGCATATGGAAGAAATCCTGAGAAAAGTGTCGGTCTATTTGATAAAATCATTCAATGTTATCTTACATAATGGATTATACTATCTATACAGTGCCTTGCGAAAGTATTCGGCCCCCTTGAACTTTGCGACCTTTTGCCACATTTCAGGCTTACTGTATTTTTTTGTGAAGAATCAACAACAAGTGGGACACAATCATGAAGGGGAACGACATTTATTGGATATTTCAAACTTTTTTAACAAATCAAAAACTGAAAAATTGGGCATGCAAAATTATTCAGCCCCTTTACTTTCAGTGCAGCAAACTCTCTCCAGAAGTTCAGTGAGGATCTCTGAATGATCCAATGTTGACCCACTTGTTGTTGATTCTTCACAAAAAAATACAGTTTTATATCTTTATGTTTGAAGCCTGAAATGTGGCACAAGGTCGCAAAGTTCAAGGGGGCCGAATACTTTCGCAAGGCACTGTATGTTCCTCTCCTCACCTGATAACTCAGATTGCTCTCAATGTTTTCCACATCAGCTCTCTCAGTGAGAGCTGAGATGGAATCAGAATTAGGATAGAGTGGGAGTTCCCACATATCCTCTCCTCTCCTCTCCTCTCCTCTCCTCTCCTCTCCTCTCCTCTCCTCTCCTCTCCTCTCCTCTCCTCTCCTAGGTGAGTTGACTGGCCTGTTTTCACCCTGTATGGTGTGTTAGATGAGTTGACTGGCCTGTTTTCACCCTGTATGGTGTGTTAGATGAGTTGACTGGCCTGTTTTCACCCTGTATGGTGTGTTAGGTGAGTTGACTGGCCTGTTTTCACCCTGTATGGTGTGTTAGATGAGTTGACTGGCCTGTTTTCACCCTGTATGGTGTGTTAGGTGAGTTGACTGGCCTGTTTTCACCCTGTATGGTGTGTTAGATGAGTTGACTGGCCTGTTTTCACCCTGTATGGTGTGTTAGATGAGTTGACTGGCCTGTTTTCACCCTGTATGGTGTGTTAGATGAGTTGACTGGCCTGTTTTCACTCTACTGTTCAAAAGTTTGGGGTCACTTAGAAGTTTCCTTGTTTTTGAAAGAAAAGCACATTTTTGGTCCATTAAAATAACATCAAATTGATCAGAAATAAAGTGTAGACATTGTTAATGTTGTAAATGACTATTGTAGCTGGAAACGGCTGACTTTTAATGGAATATCTACATAGGAGTACAGAGGCCCATTATCAGCAACCATTACTCCTGTGTACAATGGCACATTGTGTTAGCTAATCCTAGTTTATCATTTTAAAAGGCTAATTAATCACCTCAACCCACAAGAAACCTAACTAAATCTACATAAAGTCCTACAGAATTAGCCACGGTTATATTAATAAATGACCGATTCAGTTAAGAAATGGTTCTAAATTAATTAACTGACTTGATTTAATCAAGTTTAAAACGAACCATTAAAATGGTCTGCATCTATCCTATAGGAATCCTGACCTTGTGGATATTTCCTCTCAACGTATCACTCAGATCACTCTGGGAGTGTTTGTACTCAACTCTGTTTAAGTCAGTGTCGCCAACCGATTGGACAAGAGAAATGAAGAAATAACCAGTAGGGCCATAGGCTCCCTGTCTGTGAGTTGGCTACCCTAATATACATATCCTTGACCTGGAAATAAAAACAACTATTCGTTTTATTACTATGGTCAATAAATTCATGAGGTTATTGAAAAAGCAAAGATTGCTAAGATTTGTTCTAGTTTTGCCTTGCTGTGTCTTCTGTAACAACACGGAATGAGTGATTTTCAGCAGACACAGAGTTAACATTCCCAGCATGCCCACTGCTTCCCGGTGGCCAGCCTCCAGTTCACTGGCATGTGGTGTGCAACATGCTCTGGGTGGCCAGCCTCCACTTCACTGTCATGTGGTGTGCAACATGCCCTGGGTGGCCAGCCTCCACTTCACTGTCATGTGGTGTGCAACATGCTGCGGGTGGCCAGCCTCCAGTTCACTGTCATGTGGTGTGTGCAACATGCTCTGGGTGGCCAGCCTCCACTTCACTGTCATGTGGTGTGCAACATGCCCTGGGTGGCCAGCCTCCAGTTCACTGTCATGTGGTGTGCAACATGCTCTGGGTGGCCAGCCTCCACTTCACTGTCATGTGGTGTGTGCAACATGCTCTGGGTGGCCAGCCTCCAGTTCACTGTCATGTGGTGTGTGCAACATGCTCTGGGTGGCACCTCCACTTCACTGTCATGTGGTGTGCAACATGCTCTGGGTGGCCAGCCTCCAGTTCACTGTCATGTGGTGTGTGCAACATGCTCTGGGTGGCACCTCCACTTCACTGTCATGTGGTGTGCAACATGCTCTGGGTGGCCAGCCTCCAGTTCACTGGCATGTGGTGTGCAACATGCTCTGGGTGGCCAGCCTCCACTTCACTGTCATGTGGTGTGCAACATGCTCTGGGTGGCCAGCCTCCAGTTCACTGGCATGTGGTGTGCAACATGCTCTGGGTGGCCATCCTCCACTTCACTGTCATGTGGTGTGCAACATGCTCTGGGTGGCCAGCCTCCACTTCACTGTCATGTGGTGTGCAACATGCTCTGGGTGGCCAGCCTCCACTTCACTGTCATGTGGTGTGCAACATGCCCTGGGTGGCCAGCCTCCAGTTCACTGTCATGTGGTGTGCAACATGCCCTGGGTGACGCCTCCAGTTCACTGGCATGTGGTGTGCAACATGCTGCGGGTGGCGCCGTGTAGCCACCTCCCCCCACACCGCCCGCTGGCTGAAGCAGGAGTACAATATGGATTGTTAAGCAAGGCCTTCAGTCGCCACTGTACGTTCCTGTAGACTTTGGCAGCGTCTAGGGCCAAGAAACAGAATCAGAAGGAAGTGGAGGAGGAGAGGGACAGATAGATGCCTCTTAAATCTAATGTCGGTTTATAGTAAAGCTGTACAGCAATTGCTACCAACCCTGGGCCTGAATAGCTACAGGGCAAAAAAAATAGGAATTAAGATGCGGGGTTTCGTTTCAAACCTGCATGAAAACATCTTATTTACCTAATTGACTGTTCATCAGGACCTTGGTTAATTGAATCCTTGAGTAGATTAGAAGGAGTGCAAAGGGCGAATAGAGTTGTCACACACATCACATAGTAGGCGTTCCCTAATGGGAAATGTGCAAATACATGCTAGAACGCGCCAATAGGATCTTGCTTACTCGTACTTGGCTCTGCCCCCCTCCTGGCTAGTTCTGCCCACTAAGGTGCAACTTTCCCAGGTACGAGAGGGACATGTCCCCCTCCCACATTCAGGAAATTGCATTTTGTTTGTGTCCCACCCAGTTTTATCATTGGAATGTGATACAAAAACGAGGTACTTGGGGTGCTTTAGGACCCTGCAGACGTCTCTGTGCAGTCGGGTAGGCTGTTTGTAGCGTTTACCCAATTGGATAAAACAAATATGAATATTATGTCCCATCCACTTCTAAAACTGAAGTTGCTTCCCTGCTGCCCACCATGAATAATTTGTTCCCAATGGAAACAACAGGTTGTGGTCTATCTTTGATTAGTTAGAAAAATCTTTGCGACTAACCTCATTAATAAGAGAGAGAGAGAGAGAGAGAGACCCAACTCGGCACTGCATCTCAGTGCAAGAGGTGTCACTGCAGTCCCTGGTTTGAATCCAGGCTGTATCACATCCGGACGTGATTGGGAGTCCCACAGGGCAGGGCAGGGCAGGGCACAATTGGCCCAGCGTCATATGGGTTTGGCCAGGGTAGGCCATCATTGTAAATAATAATTAGTTCTTAACTGACTTGTCTAGTTAAATAAAGGTTAGATAAAAAAAAAATGGTATTAACTAGTAACACAAACATACAGAGGTGGAAAAAGTATTAAAATGTCATACTTGAGTAAAAGTATATAAAAAAATATAAAATGACTCAAGTGAAAGTAACCCAGTAAAATACTACTTGAGTAGTAAAAATGTACTTAAGTACAGTGGTGGAAAAAGTACTCAATTGCCATACTTGAGTAAAAGTAAATACTACACACCAAATTCTTTATACAACACATCAAAAACCAGACGGCACCATTTCCTTTTTTAGTACTTTCTTTAGACAGCCAGGGGCAACTCCAACACAATTTAGACAGCCAGGGGCAACTCCAACGCAATTTAGACAGCCAAGGCAAACTCCAACTCAATTTAGACAGCCAGGGGCAACTCCAACGCAATTTAGACAGCCAGGGGCAACTCCAATGCAATTTAGACAGCCAGGGGCAACTCCAACGCAATTTAGACAGCCAGGGGCAACTCCAACGCAATTTAGACAGACAGGGGCAACTCCAACGCAATTTAGACAGCCAGGGGCAACTCCAACGCAATTTAGACAGCCAGGGGCAACTCCAACGCAATTTAGACAGACAGGGGCAACTCCAACGCAATTTAGACAGACAGGGGCAACTCCAACGCAATTTAGACAGCCAGGGGCAACTCCAACGC
Organism: Oncorhynchus kisutch; assembly: GCF_002021735.2. NCBI lineage: Eukaryota > Metazoa > Chordata > Actinopteri > Salmoniformes > Salmonidae > Oncorhynchus > Oncorhynchus kisutch. The sequence continues at coordinate 40,351,051 of NC_034182.2, forward strand.
AATTTAGACAGACAGGGGCAACTCCAACGCAATTTAGACAGCCAGGGGCAACTCCAACGCAATTTAGACAGACAGGGGCAACTCCAACGCAATTTAGACAGCCAGGGGCAACTCCAACGCAATTTAGACAGACAGGGGCAACTCCAACGCAATTTAGACATCCAGGGGCAACTCCAACGCAATTTAGACAGACAGGGGCAACTCCAACGCAATTTAGACAGCCAGGGGCAACTCCAACGCAATTTAGACAGCCAGGGGCAACTCCAACGCAATTTAGACAGACAGGGGCAACTCCAACGCAATTTAGACAGACAGGGGCAACTCCAACGCAATTTAGACAGCCAGGGGCAACTCCAACGCAATTTAGACAGCCAGGGGCAACTCCAACGCAATTTAGACAGACAGGGGCAACTCCAACGCAATTTAGACAGCCAGGGGCAACTCCAACGCAATTTAGACAGACAGGGGCAACTCCAACGCAATTTAGACAGCCAGGGGCAACTCCAACGCAATTTAGACAGCCAGGGGCAACTCCAACGCAATTTAGACAGCCAAACTACTAATACTACTTTACACCACTGCAAACATAGGCACAGACACATGCATACACACACATGATAACATATGCACTATACATACACACACAATTAGTGTGATGTGAATTCTGTAATGAATGTATTGTAATGTTTGTTTTAAAAATGGAAAAACTGCCTTAATTCTGCCGGATCCCAGGAAGAGTAAATACAAATACAAATGACATGAATATGCATAGCTATCTCGTGACAACTCGATACAAAGTCGTTTTTCTCCGTTGTCGGGATGTGTCCTACTTATATACGTACACTCGTAACAACTTAAGCATTAAAATAAACTTCCATTCGATCAAATAAACCTCACGTAGCAAACATGCCATTCATTTTTTTTTTTGTCGACCAAATTCGACACTCTTATTGACCCCAAAACTCCATGCTTGGTGGGCGAAACAACGCCACCTGCTGGAGAGATACAGAGTTTCCGCCAAGTTGGGTCTTTCGCTTTCTCTTCCTCGCTGTTAATCATAAATCACATTTTCTACATTCTTTTTGTGACGTGAAATTGTTTGGTTCAAATCCAACCCTTGTACTGTACATGAAAATAAGGTTCTGGCAATTTGTAGGCTAATTAAACATGTTAAAATGTAAATAGTGTGTCATGGGGAGCGTTGTAATTCTACATCGCTTATTTGCCGAGAATGATTTTAGAATACAGAGACAAAATCAGAAGGTCAATGGCATGGAGGAGGATTGCAGAGATGTTGGTGTTGGTGGTGGGTAAAGACAGATTTGCACGACAATGTTTGCAAGTCAAAACCACAATTTAGTTTGCCCAAAGTACCATCCATGTGTATGTAGACCTATGTATATTACAGGAAGTGAGCTATTCATCAATGCCATGACATCAGTATAATGAAATTGGTAGCATATTACATGCGAAATGCATGCTTACTGTATCACTTAGAAAATTATAATGCATGTTACTAGTGATTTCTATCCTTTGGCGGGCAAATTTCACAATTTAAATTTACTCAAAACATTCACAACTGGTGGCTTTGAGCAGTTTTGAGGTTTAGGTTGCTTGATGTTCATAGCTAGCTAGCAGCAAATCAAATTGTATTCGTCACATACACATGGTTAGCAGATGTTATTGAGTGTAGCGAAATGCAAACATTGTAGTGCACATTTTTCTTCACCCACCAACAACACCAAAAATCTCTGCAATCCTCCTCCATTGCCTTTGACCTTATGATTTTGTCTCTGTATTCTAGCAATGCTAAATCATATGGAATTGAAAACCAGACAGTGATAATTTGCTTTCCTCCATTTCTGGGGGGCTGTGCTTGCCCGGAACCGAAAAGCAGAACTATGTTTCATGAACTGAAGGTTTTTAAACAAACATCTGCTCGTCACCGATGACCGCATGCAATTTGCATAAAGTAGAGCGGAGCTGAACGTTTTCAACTACTCCCCTAGCAAATCACCTTCCCACAATCCCTTGCGCATTGTTCCGCGTCCTTCCGTTGAAAATGAATGGGGGCGGGCCTTCGTCTGAAGAGTTCGGAAGTGGTGGAAATCCTACATGAGAATTTTTTTTTGTAAACTAAACGTTTTGTGTGTTTCAAATTAATAGGTGTTTAACCTAGTGACTAATACACATTGCAAAGCACAAATAACATTTGAACTTTTCAAAAATTGACCAATTTGTATCTAGGTCATGTGACGGGATACATACATGTTTTAATATATTTTGTTCAGGCAAAAAAATGAAAGAGAAGAACCATCCCCACGTATCACATTTGATGTTAACTCCGAGATTGGCCAATTCTAGTGGTCATTGGTGTGAAAATATTAATCTAGTATAATACAAAGTATAATATAATCTAGTATAATATAAAGCAAGTTTCTGGTTGGTTAGATGGTCTGATTCAATAGTTGTGATTGGATACATTTATATTTCCTGAGTATCTAATCCCGCCTCTCAATACATTCACCAGTAGTCGACCCGCTCTCGTTATCTGTGGAACAAAATAACCCACCGTAACGTTTAGGATCATAAAAGGGACAACAGTGGGTGCCTTGTTTCCAAAAGTATGGATGTAACAACAGATCACATTCGTGACAAACTAATCAAGGAGTTCGGAGCGATACATGTGGCATGTGTCATGTTTCCCCATTCTCCAATGAATGCGCACACGTATGCTGCAACCCATAACGTTAGTGGGTACGTTATTTATATTGGCCATTTTGTATTGAACATTTACACGGCTCCTGGAGAGCTACTGTGTGTTCAAGCAATTGCACACTCTCAGGGGTGGGCAACACCAATCCTTGAGGGCCTTGATTGGTGTCACATTTTTTATCCCATGCCTAGCAGTAGCCTGAATCTACTAATCAATTGCTCATGATCAGTGTTGTGTATTAGCGACACCTAGTGGTGTAACCCCAGCGGGGCACTAGGGAGTCCAGTCAATACAATTACAAACAGAAGTTTTATTGTCACATACACAGGATACAGCAGGTGTAAAACAGTACAGTGAAATGCTTTAACTTGCGAGCACTTTCCCGACAATGCACAATACAGGTAATACTATAGAGAGGAAGAAAAACTGGAAATATGAGAGAAGAAGAAGAAAACAAATAAGACAAGCACTAGAATTCAGTTGAGTCGTGTGTTTAGTGCAGGACTGGAGCAAAAACATGCACCCCCCCCCCCCCCCCCCCCCCCCCAGTGGTTTAGGCCATTCCTGGGCTGATGTATGACCTCACCAATGACCTTTCTTTCTTTTGACAGGAGGTTGAAGACACATCCTCTAACCGATGTGCTGCCAGCTTCAAAGTTTTTAAAATTTATTTAACCTTTATTTAACTAGGCAAGTCAGTTAAGAACAAATTCTTATTTTCAAAGAAGGCCTAGGAACAGTGGGTTAACTGCCTGTTCAGGGGCAGAATGACAGATTAAAATCTAATATAATAATTTGTTCTTAACTGACTTGCCTAGTTAAATAAAGGTGAAATAAATTCAAGATTTTCCTGGAAAAATATAAGAAGGTGAGCAGGTACAAAAATGAAATTGTAACAATGAATGATTAGACTCAAGGAAATTGCTTTTCAGACTGGAAAGCCCAAATGAAAATGCTTTCCAAGAAGTGTGAGATCAAGTGTAACTGAATAAAATGGACTGGCACAGCTTTGAATATTAATAAAAATGACTCCTCTATTGCACAAAGCACTAGAACAAAGAGTGTAGGTGCACTTGCTCCTCGTGTGTAGTGAGTGAGTAGCAATTGATTTTTCACACTGATTTCACACAATTTATTGTTCTGGTCTGGAACATTAGTCAGACTCGCCAAAAGAGAATATAATAAATATTATTTGTAAACATCTCCCCCCTGTTCTCCCTCCCTCCCTCCCTCCCTCCCTCCCTCCCTCCCTCCCTCCCTCCCTCCCTCCCTCCCTCCCTCCCTCCCTCCCTCCCTCCCTCCCTCCCTCCCTCCCTCCCTCCCTCCCTCCCTCCCTCCCTCCCTCCCCCTCTCTCTCTCTCTCTCTCTCTCTCTCTCTCTCTCTCTCTCTCTCTCTCTCTCCCTCCCTCCCTCCCTCCCTCCCTCCCTCCCTCCCTCCCCTCCCTCCCTCCCTCCCTCCCTCCCTCCCTCCCTCCCTCCCTCCCTCCCTCCCCTCTCTCCCTCCTCCCTCCCTCCCTCTCTCTCTCTCTCTCTCTCTCTCTCTCCCTCCCTCTCTCTCTCTCTCCCTCCCTCCCTCTCTCTCTCTCTCTCTCTCTCTCTCTCTCTCCCTCCCTCCCTCCCTCCCTCCCTCCCTCCCTCTCCTCCCACCCTCCCTCTCTCTCCCTCTCTCCCTCCCTCATGGAAGAGGCTCTAATAAAAGAGAGGTTGGATGAACACACAAAGTAAACCGTTTTATTTACTGTGCTCTTAGCTCCCACATTGTAAGGCGTCTGCAGCCCAGCCACTTCGCCCCCCAGATCTCACTACTTGTGCTGTTCCTGCATTTTCCCCTGGTTAATCTCAGAGGCCAGTACCAGGTCCTGTGGGCTGGTAGCCACCCTGCTGACCTGTGGGACAGTGACCGACCCTGTTCTGAGCTGCCAGGTCTTCATGCCTGTTCCTAGCCTGCTCCAAGTGCTACTGTCTCATCAAACACACAGCAGAAAGGTGCACATATCCTTTCTTTAAGCATCTTGTGTGTCCACCCTGCGATCATGAATTCTGCTACATTCTTAGAAACAAAGGCGCTATCTAGAACACCAATCAGGCTCCCTGAGGACTGGAAATGCCCAGGCCTGTGACCTATTGGGACAGCTGAGGAACCCCTTTGGAACCCTTTTCTCCTAAGAGTGTATGTCTGTTTGAGGAAAGGTGAGGAATGCCCAATGGGTAAACATCTGTAGTATATACTGTATCTGGGGTCTGTAAAGGAGCAAGGATGTCTAACAGGCTGAGGTTTGCAGCATAACTCAGTTGAGGTTTGCCCTGACGGTGAGATTAGTCACGCCCTGGGTATCTTGGTTCAATCATAGTAATTATAGGCCCCTTGGCTACATTTACACTTGCAGACAAATTATAATATTTTGCCTAATTATTGCTCTTTTGACAAATCAGATCTTTAGCTAATAATTGGAAAACAGATCAGAATTGGGCTCCATGTGTAAATGCAGCCCCTGTGTTTCCCAAATGTGCATTTAAAAAAACAAACTTGTGATTAAATGAACAGCTTTATTCTGCCGTCCTGCTTTGCATTGTGACTCACCTGCACAGTCATTGACTGAGTGCAGAGTGGGAGAAAGCAAAACCAGTCGGAGACAAAGACATGACCCCGTCTCTGAGGATGTGAGGATTACTTCCACCACTTTTCTCCTCATGCCCAGGCTCCCATGCGGTAAATGGAAGGAACAGCATGGGAGAAGGAGAGATGGGAGGAGACAGGAGGGAAATGGTGCTCACGTTGTATCCATTTCACTGACTACCACTCTTCTTCTTCTCAGGGGGCTGAGATGTTTTAAGCCCCTACATTAGATGGCCCAAAATGGAGTATGATGTTCATGATCAGGGTTTGGGTAAGTTACTTTCTAAATGTAATCTGTTACTAGTTACCAGTCCAAAATTGTAATCAGTAATGTAACTTTTGGATTACTCATCTCTAATGCTTCACCTCCTTATTGATTGGCAACTTGAGCTGGAGTTCTTATTTGGATTACTCAAACTCAGTAACGTAATCTGATTACATTCAGTTACTTTTAGATTACTTTCCCCTTTAAGAGGCATTAGAAGAAGACAAAAATGTATGTGACCAATTGAACGACATCTGTTGCAGAATAAAATCAATGTTAAAGTTTTCATAGCTGACCTTATATGGATGTTACATTTTACTTTATGGGTTGGTTATGTAGACTTCCTCTAACCCATCGCTTTCTACTGCATATAATAATACATTAAATTATATATTTACATTAATATACAGTAAATTATTTGTAAGTCCAAAAATGTATGTAGAAAAGAATGACCCTTTAAGTCTATTAAATGTGTGCAAGGTTGAGCATGTGTCCATTAGGCTTTTGGATTTTCTTTTTATATCAGCATGAATTAGATTGAGAAATAAAAGCCCCACTTTTATTCCATAGGCTGGGATCTGCACTATACAGCTGTTATTCCATAGGCTGGGATCTACACTATACAGCTGTTATTCCATAGGCTGGGATCTGCACTATACAGCTGTTATTCCATAGGCTGGGATCTGCACTATACAGCTGTTATTCCATAGGCTGGGATCTGCACTATGCAGCTGTTATTCCATAGGCTGGGATCTGCACTATACAGCTGTTATTCCATAGGCTGGGATCTACACTATGCAGCTGTTATTCTATAGGCTGGGATCTGCACTATACAGCTGTTATTCCATAGGCTGGGATCTACACTATACAGCTGTTATTCCATAGGCTGGGATCTGCACTGTACAGCTGTTATTCCATAGGCTGGGATCTACACTATACAGCTGTTATTCTATAGGCTGGGATCTGCACTATGCAGCTGTTGTTCCATAGGCTGGGATCCACACTATACAGCTGTTATTCTATAGGCTGGGATCTGCACTATGCAGCTGTTATTCCATAGGCTGGGATCTGCACTATGCAGCTGTTATTCCATAGGCTGGGATCTGCACTATACAGCTGTTGTTCCATAGGCTGGGATCCGCACTATGCAGCTGTTGTTCCATTGGCTGGGATCTACACTATGCAGCTGTTGTTCCATTGGCTGGGATCCGCACTATGCAGCTGTTGTTCCATTGGCTGGGATCTACACTATGCAGCTGTTGTTCCATTGGCTGGGATCTACACTATGCAACTGTTGCAAGAGCGTATTTTTCACTGGCTGTCCACTGGTTTCAAAAACAATGATTGATAGGCAGCTTAAACTTCTATGAATTCAACCATTATTGGGTTGAAATACACATTTAGATTTGTGAACAGCCACCCACAACAACCACAATCCGTAAGGCGCAAATAGCTAAATGAGAGAGCAGCAGTGTGATTCACATCAATGCGCTATGTAGATATCAATAATAGGTGATATTCGTATCGCCGTAGACAACACCACTGATGTCATCCTTACCGCCAAGCGTTTATTCAAGTTGGATAATCTTTAGATGCCGACAGCAGTCGCACCATTGGAAGACATAGCTTGGTACTGTAGCCTACAAAAGCCTATTCCTGCTCTTTTCCCGCAATCCATCAAACACATTTGTTGTGTCATCATCGTGGTCTCTGATTGGTGGTCATCATTTGGTGTGTCATCATAGTGGTATCTGATTAGTGGTCATCATTTGTTGTGTCAACATAGTGGTCTCTGATTGGTGGTCATCATTTGTTGTGTCATCATAGTGGTCTCTGATTGGTGGTCATCATTTGGTGTGTCATCATAGTGGTCTCTGATTGGTGGTCATCATTTGGTGTGTCATCATAGTGGTCTCTGATTGGTGGTCATCATTTGGTGTGTCATCATAGTGGTCTCTGATTGGTGGTCATCATTTGGTGTGTCATCATAGTGGTCTCTGATTGGTGGTCATCATTTGGTGTGTCATCTAGTGGTCTCTATTGGTGGTCAGACTCCCTCAGGTGGAACCAATTTAAACGTGTGCCTTTTTTTCAATGCTGATTTGAATGTCATTGTGAAAACAGAGAAGGGTCAAAGATCATTTTTTCCCCAAACATCCTTTCTGAATTTATAAGTAATCATCGAAGTAATAATCTAGCGTTTCAAAAGTATCTGGAATCTGATTACAATATTTTATCTGGTAATTGAATGGATTACACTTAACCGTTAATCTTTTACAAAAGCCAACCCTGCTCATGATACTCATTGTGGACAAGATGACTTGTAAAGCCTTGTTTCCCATTGGGTAATACGGTATGTAACACAAGTGGTTAGCTGCACTGTGATTGGTTTGTTTTGAGTAAGTCAGGCTTTCGGGGCGCATCATTACAATAAGTAGAGATAAACTTCAGTACATCTTTGCTTTCACCGTGTTGGATGTACACCAATAGGAGAAGAGTCCACTCACACTGTCACCCAGGTATAATATCTGCAATTCAGTCAGAAAATGAAGTAGGCTAAAATTAGCAGATACTGTTTGGACAACAGAACTGGAAATAAGAACTCCAGCTGGAAGTGGGCTCAGGCAGCCAATCAATAAGGAGGTGAAGCATTAGAGATGAAAATAGAACAGAGAGAAGGGTCAGTGTTATTAACACTGCTTGAGTCATATCTCCACAGGGTCCAGCTTGTACACACACACACACCTGCTACCCTTGACTTAATTTGGTGAGCAAGAAGACACGTCTCATTTAGGTTCCATTAGTGCAACTTGTGTCTGTGTCAACCCCCCCCCCCTTCAATCATGTCTCAAAACACAGAATAGACTATTTTATAAACAGACAGACATGATTTTTAACCACTTTTTATTTGCTAAAACCTGTAAAACGGACAAACTGTTGACCAATAAGATCTGTGTTGCTGAAGATGGTCGATAAAAGACATCTCAGAGATACACAGCACCTGTAAACCTGTAAACCTGACAAACTGTTGACAAACTGTTGACCAATAAGATCCGTGTTGCTGAAGATGGTCGATAAAAGACATCTCAGAGATACACAGCACCTGTAAACCTGACAAACTGTTGACAAACTGTTGACCAATAAGATCCGTGTTGCTGAAGATGGTCGATAAAAGACATCTCAGAGATACACAGCACCTGTAAACCTGACAAACTGTTGACAAACTGTTAACCAATAAGATCCGTGTTGCTGAAGATGGTCGATAAAAGACATCTCAGAGATACACAGCACCTGTAAACCTGTAAAACTGACCAACTGTTGACAAACTGTTGACCAATAAGATCCGTGTTGCTGAAGATGGTCGATAAAAGACATCTCAGAGATACACAGCACCTGTAAACCTGTAAACCTGACAAACTGTTGACAAACTGTTGACCAATAAGATCCGTGTTGCTGAAGATGGTCGATAAAAGACATCTCAGAGATACACAGCACCTGTAAACCTGACAAACTGTTGACCAATAAGATCAGTGTTGCTGAAGATGGTCGATAAAAGACATCTCAGAGATACACAGCACCTGTAAACCTGACAAACTGTTGACAAACTGTTGACCAATAAGATCCGTGTTGCTGAAGATGGTCGATAAAAGACATCTCAGAGATACACAGCACCTGTAAACCTGTAAACCTGACAAACTGTTGACAAACTGTTGACCAATAAGATCCGTGTTGCTGAAGATGGTCGATAAAAGACATCTCAGAGATATACAGCACCTGTAAACCTGTAAAACTGACCAACTGTTGACCAATAAGATCCGTGTTGCTGAAGATGGTCGATAAAAGACATCTCGGAGATACACAGCACCTGTAAACCTGACAAACTGTTGACCAATAAGATCTGTGTTGCTGAAGATGGTCGATAAAAGACATCTCGGAGATACACAGCACCTGTATGTCTTCAGAAAGGCTTCGCTCCACTTGACTTTCTTCACGTTTTATGTTACAGCCTGAACTTAAAATGGATCCAATTATGATGTTTCTTGTAACTGGTCTACACACAATAACACACAATGTCAAAAGTGGAAATGTTTTTGTTGTAATTTTTTACAAATTAATTAAAAAATTAAAAGCTGAAATGTCAACCCCTTTGTTATGACAAAGCCTTAATTAGTTCAGGAGTAAAAATCTACTTCAGTCACATAATAAATTGAATGAATTTACTCTGTGTGCAATAATAGTGTTTAACATGCTTTTTGAATGCCTACCTCATCTCTGTACCCCACACACATACAAGTATATGTAATTGGTTGAGCTGTGAATTTCAAACACAGATTCAACACCAAAGACTCGCAAAGGGCACCTATTGGTAGATGGGTACAAGTAAAGAAGCAGTCATTGAATATCCCTTTGAGCCTGGTGAAGCTATTAATTACACTTTGGATGGTGTATCAATACACCCAGTGACTACAAAGATACAGGCGTCCTTCCTAACTCAGTTGCTGGAGAGGAAGGAAACTGCTCAGGGATTTCAACATGAGGCCAATGGTGACTTTAAAACAGTTATATAGTTTAATCGCTGTGATAAGAGAAACCTGAGGATGGATTAACAACATTGTAGTTACTCCACAATACTAACCTAATTGACAGAGTGAAACAAAGGAAGCCTGTACCGAATAAACATATTCCAAAACATGCATCCTGTTTGCAACAAGGCACTTAAGTAAAATTGCAAAAGATTTGGCAAATTAGTGAACTTTATGTCCTGAATACAAAGCGTTATGTTGGAGCAAATCCACCACATATCGGAGTACCACTCTTCATATTTTCAAGCATGATGGTGGCTGCGTCATGGTATGGGTATGCTTGTCATCGGCAAGGGAGTTTTCTTTAGGATAAAAATAAATGGAATAGAGTTAAGCACAGGCAAAATCCTAGAGGTAAACCTGATTCAGTCTGCTTTCCAACAGACACTGGGAGACAAATTCAACTTTCAGCAGGACAATAACCTAAAACACAAGGCTAAATATACACTGGAGTTTCTTACCAAGAGGACATTGAATGTTGTTGAGTGGCCTAGTTACAGTTTTGACTTAAATTGTATTGAAAATCTATGGCAATACTTGAAATCGGCTGTCTAGCGATGATCAACAACCAACTTGACAGAACTTGAAGAATTTTGTAAAGAATAATGTGCAAATATTGTACAATCCAGGTGTGTAAAGTTCTTAGAGACTTACCCAGAAAGACTCACAGCTGTAATCGCTGCCGAAGGTGATTTCTAACATGTATTGACTTAAAGGGTTGAATACTTAATAAGTAATCAAGATATGCGTTTTATTTATTTTTTGTTTTTGTTGTACAAAATGTCAGAACATTTCTTTTACTTTGACATCACAGAGTATGTAGTGTAGATCATTGACCAAGATGTTTTTAATCGACCTTTTAACCCAACAAAACGTGTGAAGAGTCAAGAGGGTGAATACTTTCTGAAGGCCCTGTATAAACAACAATTTAAACAAAACTGTTTCTCTGGTCATATGTTCAATAATTATATTGAATATATACACATCACATATAAAACATACAAGCCCCACAGCGTACAGTTGACCATGATCAAAGAAATGATTGCCAAATGATAAGGAGGTTGAGTTTTTGTAAACAGTCTCTTGTCTCTTGACCCGTCGCCGTCTGCACCAACGTCTGGGTGAATCTCAAAAAGTCTTTCCTTGGTTCTTCAACCTCCTTCTCAAAACTCATTGGAGGAGAAGATCTGAGGTTCCTCCCCTTCCGCGCTACGGCTCCTCCCCTCGGACCTTCTCCTCCAATGAGTGTTTAGAAGCGGTCGAGGAATAAAGGAAACGCCCATTTCCACGCTTTCACTCACCGCCTTTGGCCGTGATATCCAACATGGCGTGCAGTTCCCAGGGTTCGTATCCCAGCAGGCCTTGCAGGTCACAGACGAAACGGTAGACGTAGCGCTTGCCAGCGTTCTTGTGGATGATGTTCTTGTCGTAGTAGTAGCGCAGGCCTCGACTCAACTTCTCGTAGTTCATCTTAGGCTTGTTCTTCCTCCGGCCCCATAGCTGGGCCACCTGGGATAACAAACCATTAAACTAGTATTATTATCATCAACATATTATACAGTATATAGGCCTATCTAAAGTTGGCTAATTGACCTTACTTCAAAATAAGAACACTGTAACAACATGTTTGCATATAATAGGCTACAACTCTTGCCTCGTCAGGATCTGTCAGTTTAAACTCCCATCCATCCCCTGTCCAAATTATGAATGATTGACAGCTGCGGTCAATGAGGAGCTCCAATAGAAACTGCCACAGCTGAATGGGACCACTGCCTGTTGAGACATATATGGAGGGATTAAACTGTTAAGCAAGTCAGTTAAGAACACATTCTTATTTACAATGACGGCCAACCCCGAACAAACCCTAACGACGCTGTGCCAATTGTGTGCATCGCCCTATGGGACTCCCAATCACGGCTGGTTGTGATACAGCCTGCAATCGAACCAGGGTCTGTAGTGACACCTCTAGCACTGAGATGCAGTGCCTTGGACCGCTGCACCACTCAGGAGCCCCAAGACTAAGGAGATCAAGATCCAGGCAAAGGAGTTGGCTAAAGCAGAACCTAGATTGTAGATCAACGGGTAATCAAAGAGAGTGGTCATTTTCTACACAAAGAACATCACTCACCAGTATAAGCAGACAGAATGCCTGCCGGAACCACAGCTCTACCCAGATCAGTCTTGTCCCCGATAAACTCTTTAAAGCTCCTGTGTGGGGGTGGCAAATTGAAGGGGTCCTCAGAGATGGACTCTTCCAAACCCTGCGTTGGTCTAGTCAAGGACAGAGAAGCGGTGGTGTCTGTGTCCTCATAATGCAGGGTCCCAAACTCAGAATCACACTCTGAAGTCAAGAGATTGAGAAAATTGGTTGATGATAGGAAACTATTCCATGAATCTCTCTTAACAGAAGGAGAGACACCTCCAAAGCCCCTGGTCTAAAGCAATAATACATTTCCAAAGGCTTATCAATTAGAAATACATTCTGAATGTTAAACCCCTTTTCCCTTCAATCAAATATTAATCCAACACAAAGGGAGAAGAGTTTCTTCACATAATTAAATAGAACATGGTATGAAGAACACCAAGCATATCTCTATGGTTTCCTGCCAAGGTCTCTATGGTTTCCTACCAAGGTCTCATTGGTTTCCTACCAAGGTCTCATTGGTTTCCTACCAAGGTCTCTATGGTTTCCAAACAAGGTCTCTATGGTTTCCAAACAAGGTCTCTATGGTTTCCAAACAAGGTCTCTATGGTTTCCTACCAAGGTCTCATTGGTTTCCTACCAAGGTCTCTATGGTTTCCTACCTGTCCTACCAAGGTCTCTATGGTTTCCTACCAAGGTCTCATTGGTTTCCTACCAAGGTCTCTATGGTTTCCTACCAAGGTCTCTGTGGTTTCCTACCTGTCCTACCAAGGTCTCTATGGTTTCCTACCAAGGTCTCATTGGTTTCCTACCAAGGTCTCATTGGTTTCCTACCAAGGTCTCTATGGTTTCCTACCAAGGTCTCTATGGTTTCCTACCAAGGTCTCTATGGTTTCCTACCTGTCCCACCAAGGTCTCATTGGTTTCCTACCAAGGTCTCTATGGTTTCCTACCTGTCCTACCAAGGTCTCTATGGTTTCCTACCAAGGTCTCATTGGTTTCCTACCAAGGTCTCATTGGTTTCCTACCAAGGTCTCTATGGTTTCCTACCAAGGTCTCTATGGTTTCCTACCAAGGTCTCTATGGTTTCCTACCAAGGTCTCTATGGTTTCCTACCTGTCCCACCAAGGTCTCATTGGTTTCCTACCAAGGTCTCTATGGTTTCCTACCTGTCCTACCAAGGTCTCTATGGCTTCCTACCAAGGTCTCATTGGTTTCCTACCAAGGTCTCTATGGTTTCCTACCTGACCTACCAAGGTCTCTATGGTTTCCTACCAAGGTCTCTATGGTTTCCTACCTGTCCCACCAAGGTCTCATTGGTTTCCTACCAAGGTCTCTATGGTTTCCTACCTGCCCTACCAAGGTCTCTATGGCTTCCTACCTGTTCTACCAAGGTCTCTTTGGTTTCCTACCAAGGTCTCTATGGTTTCCTACCAAGGTCTCTATGGTTTCCTACCTGTCCTACCAAGGTCTATATGGTTTCCTATCTGTCCTACCAAGGTCTCTATGGTTTCCTACCAATGTCTCATTGGTTTCCTACCTGTCCTACCAAGGTCTCCATGGTTTCCTACCTGTCCTGTCAAGGTCTCGGAGCAGAGGGACAGAGGACAGGTGGTTTCTGTAAGGTCCTTCCTGTTTGACCCGGTGGTAGTCCTGATATCTCACAGTCACAGGGTCAAGGGTCAGAAGCTGTGGGGGTTCTATTGGGAGATGGGAGAACTGACCATGGTGATTCTGCTTGTCCATAAGCTGCACATGGTCCACGTAACTGTCTGAGGAAGACAGAGCATAGCTGATATAGATTATATGTGACTGACATAAGAGACATACAGACTATATACCTCTGAAGGGATGCGTTTTTAATACCTTGGTTCATTTGCGACTGGCAGAGAGAATTCAACGTGCAAAGGACTAGAGAGGAACCATGATCATATTCACAATCTGAAACACACATAGATACACACATGCAATAGAAATCTCTACTACTATCACAGTTCAATGAATGAATAAATACATTGGTATGATACAGCATTGGTATGATACTCCCCCCTTTACCTCTGCGCATAGTTTCCAGATGTTCCCAGAGGATCTCTCCTGCTGTGTAGTCAGAGCTCAGGTCCAGGAAGGCCTCTCTGTCCAGGGTACAGAGCTCACTCCCAGGCAGCCCTCTCCAATCCGAGCCCAGGCTTTGGAGCCCGAACTCAGCCTGGCACCAGTCTAACCAGTGGTTCACCTCCCACTCTGACCACAGTTTAGGGTCTGGACACAAAAGAGGAAATAGAATTAGTCAAAACACAATATGTATCGCTCTTTACATCTTGATTTCCTGACACACGTTGCAGGTTAGGCTGAAACAGAGAGACCAATTACAGGTAGGCTATACAACAAAACTACAAGTTATATAATACCAGATGTCATTTTATGTATACCCCACATGGTACCTTGTGGGAAGTGCATACGGCTGCTCTCCTGGGCGAAGCCAGCGAAGGTGGCCCTTATCGCCTGGCTCAGGACCTCCTTACTGGTGGGGGTGAGAGGAGGGACATCCAGTGGGTCTACCTCTACACCGGAGACACGGGGAGCCAGGTCACGGAGTCATCCCAGAGACAATAACGAATCAGGGAGGAAAAACAGACAAGAGCTGAGAGCTCAATAGCAGAGTTTGAGCACACACAAATTAACCGACTACTAAAGACGGCACCATAAATGCCAGTATAAAGTTGTAAATAAAGTAGTGAAAAGAATAAAACACAGAATTATGGTGAATGCCAAAATGGGAGGGAAATACCGTAAGCGCTCCAGTCCATCCTTAGGTCTTTGGAACGAGGGATCAGGTGGAAGAAAGTGATCCAGAGGAGGGAGGAGAGGAGTTTTAATAAGACCAATGGGACGAGGAGGGAGGAGAGGAGTTTTAATAAGACCAATGGGACGAGGAGGGAGGAGAGGAGTTTTAATAAGACCAATGGGACGAAGAGGGAGGGGACAGGTGATGACGGATATGTGTCAATCAGCAGTGATGGAGGGGCGGGTTTTGGGGACACTACCAAATAGGAAACGAGAACTCCCAATTAGGCAACATGGAAAAGATACTGCAAAAAGACATACAGGAAGGTTATCTAGAGAGACGATGCCACAAGAGGAGCCATTACTACAACTGAGAAGGGTAGTTGTGATAGAGATAAGGAACTACTCTTCTTGTTTTTAAGTTGATAGCATTTAACTAAGGCAATACACTAGTATATCATCAGGAACCACTGAGATCATGGCAATTCAATTGGAAATATTTACACCAGCAGCAGCGAATCAGGTCTTTCTATTTCAGCATGGCATGTGGTGAAGTGACCACCCAATGAGGGGCTGTAAGTGCATATCTGTGCAGGGGGTTTCTTCAACCCCATTCATATAACAGAAACACTGGGATTATATCAGGTAGTGTATCGTAAGTAAGTTATCATCTTTGTGTGTGTGTGTGTTCCCCAGCCCAGCAGGGAGAGCCTATAGAGCCAGACACCCATTACCGGACCACTGTGGCTGCCTTACTGCGATGAGGTTCTTCCATGAAGTGGGTTTAGGGAGCCATGACAGTGAGCAATTTAGTTACAAAATGAGTCACACATTGTGTAAGACATTTGTAGAAAACAACAAAGGGGGAAGAAATGACAGACCTGGTTGGTGTTAAAGCAGTAATCAGCAGTTAAAACAAGAACAAAGTGAACTCCCCGCCACTGTTTCATTAAGAGCTGAGGGACGGGGCTGGAGAAATGAAACCACTCTCAAATTCATAGAGCTATGGATGCAGGGGACCGGTGGTCCATGATATCAAAACTAAAGGTTTAACCATGTTTCAATGGTAGTCACTGTTTGTTTGTTTACATTAACTTTGTTTTTCAAACATCGGAGTAAAACAAGATCATATTTTGAGGTGTACGAAAATGTAACTATGTTCAAAAAGTTATATTCTTCAAGAATCAATGAGTACATATCCTTATTAACTGACAAATCAATAAACATTTGTAGTGACTGCAGATTTCCCCTTTATGGCCTGGCCAAGTTTAATATGTTTTCATCTTGAAATCTGGGAGGGTTTGGTAAAGACTTTCAGCCTGTGCCAAGGGTTCTGGACCATTATGGCAAAGGAGGTAGTGACTGAGCTTGCCCTGCTGTATCCACAAAGCTGCCCCCCCCCCCCCCCCTTAAATCGCTACACTAGCACTGTCCCTGTCTACTATGGGAGCGCTGGTGGAACCGGAGTCCCCCACAGTTCCGGAATGTCTTTCCGCACTGACCGCAGACGTACGGCTTCTCCCCAGTGTGTATGCGGAAATGCCTGGTGAGCGCCCCCGAGTGGCGAAAGCGCATGGAGCACACCGAGCAGGTATAGGGTCTCTCTCCAGTGTGGATTCTCAGGTGAGTCTTCAGGTTCTCCAGACGGTTGAAATCCCGGTCACACTCGCTGCAGTGGTAAGGGCTCTGGCCAGGGGGGAAGACCTGACGCTTGGGGTGGGCCTGGGTGTGGTGTCTACGGAGCTCGCTGGGCTGGTGGAAGCCCTGGCCACAGAGTTTGCAGATGTGGCTGGGGTTGGGGATGGTGGGATTAGGGTTGGGGTGGGGGATGGTGGGATTAGGGTTGGTTCTGATCTGGACTCCATAGATCTGAGGTGGGGCAACAGGGATGATGGGAGCTGCTGCCTCTCTTGGTTGGAAGAGGTTGTTGGGGAACTGGGAGGAGAAGGCTGGAAGGGCACTGGCTGTTGGGGCAGTCAGTTGTGGAACATCTGTGTTGACCATATGAGGGTGAGCTGTGGAGAGAGAGAATACATTAAAAACATATATTTAATGTATTATTAGTATTACTTATATTATTAATGTTATATATTATTATTAATGTTATTAATGTTATTAATGTTATTAATGTTGTATATTATTATTAATGTTATTAATGTTATATATTATTATTAATGTTATTAATGTTATTAATGTTATTAATGTTATATATTATTATTAATGTTATTAATGTTATATATTATTATTAATGTTATTAATGTTATTAATGTTATATATTATTATTAATGTTATTAATGTTATTAATGTTATATATTATTATTAATGTTATTAATGTTATATATTATTATTAATGTTATTAATGTTATTAATGTTATATATTATTATTAATATTATTAATGTTATATATTATTATTAATGTTATTAATGTTATTAATGTTATATATTATTATTAATGTTATTAATGTTATTAATGTTATATATTATTATTAATATTATTAATGTTATATATTATTATTAATGTTATTAATGTTATTAATGTTATATATTATTATTAATGTTATTAATGTTATATATTATTATTAATGTTATTAATGTTATATATTATTATTAATATTATTAATGTTATTATTACATATTATTAATGTTTTATTACTATTACTTATATTATTAATGTTATTAATGTTATTAATGTTGTTATTACATGTTATTATTACATATTATTAATGTTTTATTACAATTACTTATTATTATAATGTTTTATATGCATACATCCTACATACCGGCAAAGGTGTTACTCATTCTAATAAAATCATTTTGAGAGATACTGACACATAATGGTTAGTGTTACTCAGTAAGTGGTCAATCTTATGAAGTCTGGTGGCATCTTGTGGGTGGTAGAGTCAGTGGCTATTTGCTCTCTGCTATTATCTGGTACTTACACAGACTATGGCTGGTTCCAGGAAGCAGAGCGTCAGAGATCTGTAAGTCCAAAGGGTCCGGTTTCCACTCTTCTAACATCTTGGACTGAACCAGAGACAGACTATCAGGACCAAAGTCTTCTTTTACCACAGAGTCAAAACTAGAACCAGAGCCGGAACCAGAACCGTTCTCCTCCTTCACTCTAACCTGCTCCGTCTCAAGGCTCTGGACCACTACGTGAAGTGGTGATGGGTCATTATCTCCAAATGTTGTTTCTAGACCACTATGACTGATGCTTTCTACACTTGCCTTGTGGTCCATACACAAACTGGAGGCCTCTTCCCCGACTTCTGAAAATAAAAAGACATTCAGAACAATTGTCAGGCTTAGAAGGTATTTCTTGTTCTTATCTAGCTAGTCAAAGCACAAACTGAATTTCTCTAATATTGTATGTATGACATATCATTTGGATTGATAAATAGGCCTACCTTTAAGCAGGTCATGATGAGGGATAGACTGTCCTCTTGAAGCTGGGTGTAGGTCTTGGGAACACACCCGACCATCCTCGCTGATTTCACTGAAAGACCCATGGTCTTTCTGTCGTTCACTAATGATCTCTGCCTCCACAATTTCATATCCATATTCGTCCAATGAATATGAGGACTTTATATTTAATTCGTTGTCCTTTGACTGCTTTTGAGTCTTTGCTAAGTTGTTGTTGTGGAGAGGACTTGTCGATAACTGTCCCGGCGGACTTACACCTCTCGTTGTTTCCACACATTGACGCGCAGCATTCAACTCTTGCTCGGTTGTTTGCAAGCGTTGTTTAAGAGACTTGTTTTCCCGTAGGGTTTCGTGCATTTGATCGCGGACATCCCCAAGCGCTTGACCTACCAGTTTAGTGACTTCTAATACGGCAATTTCCACAGCCACTTCGAACGCACCGTGGATCGTCGCCGCCAGTTCGTCCTGGAAAGAGAGCGATACCTCACCCTCTCCAGCGGTTTTCGAGGTGCGAGCTTGGGCTGACATTGAAGTCTCCCTTTTGATCCCTGTGTTAGTTTTTGACTGAGGCTTCATGTTGCTACAATAACCTTACTGCTAGTCTGATTATAATATTACTGGCTACTATGTTGCAATGTGATTGGCTACAATATAGCAGGAAGAGAGTAACTCCGTCTGAATCTTCCTCGCTTACCCAGCATCTGGATATATTAGCTGGACATTATATATTATAGAAAACCTTCTAAATGTCTATTGGCGACTGTTTTACATTTGCGCTATGAAATGTGTATCGCGGTCTTCTTCCCCAGCGTCTTACAAACAATGAATGTAAGGCAAAGAGGATCAATTATATTGACAAGATGGTTGACTGACCGCTCTACGATGGAAATACATGTTCGCAAAGGCTAAAAGCAGGCGGGAGGATGCGCGATCAGGTGGGAACATTCTAGCCAATGAGAGGGCAGATACGCCTGTGAACAACAACTCCCATATAAAAATGTTTTTCACAATGTTGCCGGAATGTTACGTGCATTACACTTAGGCTATATCAGTACACTCGTAGCAACCTAATCATTGTGAAACTTAGATTTGATTAAATGATAAGCTTCTCATATCAAAATAGTACTTACCATATTCGCCGCTCTCTCATTGCCACCCGTACAAAAACTCCGCCCTCTGCTTAACGCTTTTCGCCAAGACATATTTTAGGCGGAGTCGACCATCTCACTTCACCGCTTCCTCTCGGCTGTATATACAAACAACATTAACGAGTCACGTCCGGGTCACGGATTTTTTGAAGATTTCTAAAGTAAAAGTCCTCCATGTAATAGAAGAAACGTTTTAATAACCTGTATTCATTCATGATATATGACGCTAATGTGTGTTATGTATTTGACCTTGGAAGTTGCAAATGCCACTTAAATATAAACAGATATAAATCACTGTGAATGTTTTGACAATGATTGTGTAATATCATGATTAAATACAGGTTATTGACACTTTTCTACTATTATGGCGAGGCTTTTATTTAGAAAAATGTATAATATTCCGTGACCCGGAAAAGCTTTTATGTCGGTTGCCGTCGAGACAGTGAGCAGTAGTCATCCCGTTTACAAGAGTAGCAGTAGCTAGTTGTGGAAGAACACTTAGCTATATAGTTTGCTCGTAATTGTAACCAGTAAAACAACAAAAAATGCTAAGGAAAAAATCCACTAGCAGAGAAAAGAAAAGGAAAAGTTCACATACGGAAGAGCAGCATGTCGACAGAAGACGACGGTGTACAGAGTCTAGTGTGGAGGTGAGAGAACATTGCTAGCTACGTTGGCAGCGTTGCTCATTTATACAAAAAACTAATATTCCAAGTGTCTGTATCGCAATCACTTAATTCGTTTGTTTTATTCATGTTGTCTTTTTGGTCTCCTTACCTTCGCTCCTTCTGTTCTGTGTGCACCTTCCCATTTTTTGTAAAAAAACATTTTTACCTTTTATTTTACTAGGCAAGTCAGTTAAGAACAAATTCTTATTTTCAATGACGGCCTAGGAACAGTGGGCACACACACACACAAAAAGCCCCCCCCGTCCCCCACAACAACAAAGTTGAGATCACTTCTTCCTCTCTGTCCAGCAGAATCGGACCAAGGTAAAGTTGGTTTTATATTCACACATTGACGTTCAACAGACATTCTCCAACAGCCATTTAAAAAAAAAAGTAAAAACCAATAACTAATTCACTGTTTTGTCACAGAATCATCAAACTAGATATGATGTATTCTATAAATGTCTAGTATACTTTTACAATCTTTGGTTTGAGGAGAAATTCCAGTTTGGATTTGATAGAAATAAAAATTGCATAGACTACATGCCCCGATTTTATACAGTTTTAAATGGCATTTGATAGATGTTATTGATGTATTTCTAGCAAGTCAAAACTGGATCCCCCCCCCCCCCCCCCCCAAAAAAAGGTTGTAAAAGTATTCTAGACATTTTATAGAATAAATCATTTCTAGTTTGATGCTTCTGTGACAGATGGGGAATTAGTTAACAAAAAAATGGATTTTGGTGAATGTGAATGTGAATATGTGAATGTGAATATAAAACCAACTTTACCTTGATCAGAATTTATTTTCCTTTTTTTAAACTAGGCAAGTCAGTTAAGAACAAATTCTTATTTTCAATGACAGCCTAGTGGGTTATTTTTTTTATTTCACCTTTTATTTAACCAGGTAAGCTAGTTGAGAACAAGTTTTCATTTACAACTGTGACCTGGCCAGGATAAAGCATAGCATTTACACATGGAATAAACAAACATACAGTCAATAATACAGTAGAAAAAGTCTATATACAGTGTGTGCAAATTAGGTAAGATAAGGGAGGTAAGGCAATAAATAGGCCATGGTGGCGAAGTAATTACAATATAGCAATTAAACACTACAATGGTAGATGTGCAGAAAATGAATGTGCAAGTAGAGATACTGTGGTGCAAAGGAGCAAGATAAATAAATACAGTATGTGGATGAGGTAGTTGGATGGGCTATTTACAGGTGCGGTGATCTGTGAGCTGCTCTGACAGCTGAGCGCTTGGTTACTTTTCCTTTACTCTGCGGTCCAACTCATCCCAAACGATCTCAATTTGGTTAGGTGATTGTGGAGGCCAGGTCATCTGATGCAGCACTCCATCACTCTCCTTTTTGGTCAAATAGCCCTTACACAGCCTGGCGGTGTGTTGGGTCATTGTCCTGTTGAAAAAAAAAATTATAGTCCCACTAAGCGTAAACCGTATGGGATCGTGTATCACTGCAGAATGCTTTGGTAGCCATACGTGTTAAGTATGCTTTGAATTCTAAATAAATCATTGCTCATGTTTCTTGGCCCAAGCAAGTCTCTTCTTCTTGTTGGTGTCCTTTAGTAATGGTTTCTTTGCAGGAATGTGACAATGAAGGCCTGATTCATGCAGTCTCTTCTGAACAGTTGATGTTGAGATGTCTGTTACTTGAACTCTGAAGTATTTATTTGGGCTGCAATTTCTGAGGTCTAATGAACTGATCCTCTGCAGCAGAGGGAACTCTGGGTCTTCCTTTCCTGTGGCGGTCCTCATGAGAGCCAGGTAACTCTAATGAACTTATCCTCTGCAGCAGAGGGAACTCTGGGTCTTCCTTTCCTGTGGCGGTCCTCATGAGAGCCAGTTTCATCATAGCACTTAATGGTTTTTGCGACTGCACATGAAGAATCATTGAAAGTTCTTGACATTTTCCATATTGACTGACCTTCATGTTTTTAAGTAATGATGGACTGTCATTTCTCATAGCCCTATCTGGTAAAGACTACAAAAGACCAAAAAAAAACACATTATACCACCCCAACCTTGTCACAACACAACTGATTGGCTCAAACGCATTAAGAACGAAATAAATTCCACATTTCAATGAACACCTGTTAATTGAAATGCGTTCCAAGTGACTACCCCATGAAGCTGGTTGAACTTTTCTTTTGTTGGTTACTATATGATTTGGTTGTGTTATATATTTTTTGGTTACTACATGATTTGGTTGTGTTATGTGTTATTTCATAGTGTTGATGTCTTCACTTCTAGAATGTAAAAAATACCCAAAAAATTAAGAAACCCTTGAATGAGTAGGTACAGTCTAAGTCGTAAGTTTACATGCACCTTAGCCAAATACATTAAACTCAGTTTTCACAATTCCTGAAATTTAATCCCAGTAACAATTCCCTGTTGTAGGTCAGTTAGGATCACCACTTTTAAGAATGTTAAATGCCCGAATAATTGTAAAGAGTGATTTATTTCAGCTTTTATTTATTTCATCACATTCCCAGTGGGTCAGAAGTTTACATACACTCAATTAGCATTTGGTAACATTGCCTTTTTAAAAATTGTGTAACTTGGGTCACACGTTTCGGGTAGCCTTCCACAAGCTTCCCACAATAAGTTGGGTGAATTTTGGCCTATTCCTCCTGACAGAGCTGGTGTAACTGAGTCAGGTTTGTTGGCCTCCTTGCTCGCACACGCTTTTTCAGTTCGGCCCACAAATATTCCATAGGATTGAGGTCAGGGTTTTTGATGGCCACTCCAATACCTTGACTTTATTCTCATTAAGCCATTTTGCCACAACTTTGGAAGTATGCTTGGGGTCATAACCCTAACCCATTTGGAAGACCCATTTGCGACCAAGCTTTAACTTCTTGACTGATGTCTTGAGATGTTGCTTCAATATATCCACATAATTTTCCTGCCTCATGATGCCATCTATTTTGTGAAGGGCATCAGTCCATCCTGCAGCAAATCACCCCCACAACATGATGCAGCCAACCCCGTGCTTCATGGTTGGGATGGAGTTCTTTGGCTTGCAAGCCTCCCCCTTTTCCTCCAAACATAAAGAATGGTCATTATGGCCAAACAGGTCTATTTTTGTTTCATCAGACCAGACGACATTTCTCCAAATAGTACGATCTTTGTCCCCATGTGCAGTTGCAAACCGTAGTGTGGCTTTTTTTTATGGCGGTGTTGGAGCAGTGGCTTCTACCTTGCTGGGCGGCCTTTCAGGTTATGTCGATATAGGACTTGTTTTACTGTGGGTATAGATACTTTTGTACTAGTTGTCCTCCATTATCTTCACAAGGTCCTTTGCTGCTGTTCTGGGATTGATTTGCACTTTTCGCACCAAAGTACATTCGTCTCTAGGAGACAGAACGCGTCTCCTTCCTAAGCGGTATGACGGCTGCGCAGTCCCATGGTGTTTATACTTGCAAACTATTGTTTGTACAGATGAACGTGGTACCTTCAGGTGTTTGGAAATTGCTCCCGAGGATGAACCAGACTTGTGGAGGGCTACAATTATTTTTCTGCGGTCTTGGCTGATTTCTTTTGATTTTTTCCCATGATGTCAAGCAAAGAGGCACTGAGTTTGAAGGTAGGCCTTGAAATACATCCACAGGTACACCTCCAATTGACTCAAATTATGTCAATTAGCCTATCAGAAGCTTCTAAAGCCATGACATCATTTTCTGAACATTTCCAAGCTGTTTAAAGGCGAAGTCAACTTTAATGTATGTAAACTTCTGTTGCACTGGAATTGTGATACAGTGAAATAATCTGTAAACAATTGTTGGGAAAATGACTTGTGTAATGCACAAAGTAGATCTCCTAACCGACTTGCCAAAACTATAGGATCTTAACAATAAATGCGTGGAGTGGTTGAAAAACCGTTTGTCCAACTTTTGACTGGTACTGTGTGTGTGTGTGTGTGTGTGTGTGTATATACACACACCTCTTGAATTTCCCATAAGTTTGAAAAAAATATAGATAGGATTTGTAGGCTATATTGCTCAGCCCTTACACACAAGTTAAATATCAAAACCAACTGAATCAATTGTATTAGTTTGGGGGAAGGTCAACACACACATGAAACAGTCATGTATATTTAACGTTAGATGGCTAGTTTGTCTCGGGAGATGAACTAGAGATGGGTTATTTTACCTGAAATTCATATGGTCCTTTTTGTTTTGCTGGGTCTTTGTAGAACTCTTTTAATCCACTGGAAACAAAGTTTGTTTCCAACGTGATCGGTCTGTTCGGGGTGTAAGAGTTTTTAGGAACACTGCATTTTTCACTTCAGTGGTTACTTGCATTCTACCTTTTGACACAATGTTGGCCCTCATTGACTCGGTTACTCCCGGTGAAAAAACATACTGCTATATGACTCCTTGAAACAGGACTCCAAAGAGGAGCAGGCGGATCTGGAGCTGATTGAGCCTGGCAGCGATGTCGAGGAGGGAGGACTGGACCTGAGTGTGCCATTTAAACCCATCAGTGCCTATGTCGCAGACAGACATGAGATGCTCGATCAGTGCTTTCACGTGCTGGGAGAGAATAAGCTGCAGAAGATGCTGCCTGATGAACTCAAGGTGATTGTGTAGTGAAATTCAGGAGGTAGCATGAAAAGGACTGGAACCAGGGGTCCCTGCGTCAGAGGTGTTGGCTGTGCAAAGTTGCTAGGCCTAACCTAATTTCGAACTCCTAACCCATGTGTGCGTTTGGTCAGCACATCTGTTCTATGCTACTTAATGTAAAGATTGGATGTGTGTTTGATGTATTGTGGACAATTAGTTAAGAGTATAGTCAGACAGTACCATTAGTCACATTTGAGTAATTTCTCTGTTTTAAATTTGATTTGGTGCTGTGGGCATTTTTTTAATTTTTATAAATTTGTACTACATTGATAGGTTAAAAGTAGACTTATGGTATCTTGTCTCCCTCCTCCCCTCTCTCTTGTTTCCAGATTTGTTCTCTCTTGTTTTGTTTTTACAGAGCTGTAGTCTGGATTACATCTTGTTTTTTGATTTTACAGAGCTGTAATCTGGATGAAATCAAGACATTGTGCAGGGAACAGCTGGAGCAGCTGTCTCAAAGCCACCTCCTTCAGATACTGGAGGGTAAGCCCATGGGTCCATTCAGCATCACAAGGTGGTGGTCTACTGTTAACCCTGCTGTCTTGTCGGTTCTCTTGGTCTGTTATATGCTGGGTGGTGTTCAGAAGACACAAAATGGGGAAGTAGGCTATTACCTGAACTTTTCCCAACAAGAACTCTACAATTAAAAATATATCTATCTTTTAATGTTTTGCTACGTTGTGTCATTCTGAACACGACCCATTTTCACCTCATTAATTCAATGGTGTGTTTGATGTTCTCAAAAGGTGAAGAGCTGACTGGTTCATCTGAAGGGGATATGGAAAATGGCGCCACCGATAGCCAGTGAGTAGAACTGCATTTAATTGGAGCATAATGCTGCTTCTTCCCTTATCATAATCCATTGCAGCGACCTGAAAAGGACATGTTATCGCTGATGTTTTTGCTGTTGTTGTCAACCTGTGTAGCGAGAACCAATTGTAAGACATGGCTTTGTGTACACACAATAGGCAAAACTGTTTATTTGCTGTAAAAAGCTAATTTTTTTAGTTCTACAAAGAATGTTTTACTCTTATAGATTTCTATTGCTTTGCTATTACTGGTCTGTAGGCTAGTTGACATTTTGGTGCTAGTTGCAGGTAGAAATGCAAACATTTGTCATCGTATCCTGATTTAATTAAATGTATTTTTTATTCATTGTATCTGATTGGTCACTGTTAGTCTGGAAGTGATTCAACAGGTTTTTTTTTCATTCTTTCTGTAAAGGCAGGATAATAATGTGGACTCTACGTCGTCCCTCAAAGAGAGTGTTGAAGTGGAGATCAAACAAGGTACTGGTAGCTGATATTGGTCTAGACCAGTTGTTCCCAAACTTTCTATAGTCCCATACCCCTTCAAACATTCAACCTCCAGCTGCGTACCCCCTCTAGCACCAGGGTCAGCTGTACCCCCTCTAGCACCAGGGTCAGCTGTACCCCCTCTAGCACCAGGGTCAGCTGTACCCCCTCTAGCACCAGGGTCAGCTGTACCCCCTCTAGCACCAGGGTCAACTGTACCCCCTCTAGCACCAGGGTCAGCTGTACCCCCTCTAGCACCAGGGTCAGCTGTACCCCCTCTAGCACCAGGGTCAGCTGTACCCCCTCTAGCACCAGGGTCAGCTGTACCCCCTCTAGCACCAGGGTCAGCTGTACCCCCTCTAGCACCAGGGTCAGCGTACTCTCAAATGTTGTTTTTTGCCATCATTGTAAGCCTGCCACACACACACACACAAACTATACGATACATTTATTAAACATAATAATGAGTGAGTTTTTGTCACAATCCAGCTCGTGGGAAGTGACCAAGCTCTTATAGGACCAGGGAACAAATTTAGCTCTTTATTTAACCATCTTACATATAAAACCTTATTTGTTCATCAACTTGTAAATAACTCACCACAGGTTAATGAGAAGGGTGTGAATAACTCACCACAGGTTAATGAGAAGGGTGTGAATAACTCACCACAGGTTAATGAGAAGGGTGTGAATAACTCACCACAGGTTAATGAGAAGGGTGTGCTTGAAAGGATGCACATAACTCTGCAATGTTGGGTTGTAATGGAGTGTCAGTATTAAATCATGCTAGTGAGGGCCGAGAATCCACTCTCACATAGGTACGTGGTTGCAAAGGGCATCAGTGTCTTAACAGCGCAATTTTCCAAGGCAGGATACTCTTGAGCGCAGCCCAATCCAGAAATCTGGCAGTGGCTTCTGATTAAATTAAATTTTTACAGTACCGCTTGTTGCAATTTCAGATAACAGTAAGTGGGCTGGAGGCAGGGCATGAAAGGGATAACGAATCCAGTTGTTTGTGTCTTCCATTTTGGGAATGTAATTGCGCACCCAGCTCACTCAGGTGCCTCGCTATATATCAAATTTGACATGGTCCGTAAGCGTGTTAATTTGCACATACAAAAAATCATACAATGATGGAAAGACCTGTTGTCCTTGTTAATGCAGACAGAAAAGAGCTCCAACTTCTTAATCGTACCCTCAATTTTGTCCCCGTACATTGAATATAGTTGCGGACAGTCCCTGTAATCCTAGATTCAGATCATTATTAGGCGAGGGGAAAAACCACCCAGATAGGCCAGTCATCATACAAGTGGTCAGACAAGTGAAAATTATGGTCACTTAAGAGAACTTTAAACTCGTCTCGCAATGAAAAAAAAAAGTGTCAATACTTTCCCCCTTGATAACCAGAGCACTTCTGTATGTTGTAAAAGCGTTACATGGTCTCCTGGGAGACGTATCGGTGCAGAAAATACATGAGTTCAGGGGCCTTGCTTTAACAAAGCCTCTCGGTGGATGCTGCATAGAATTCACTGGCTTGTATGCAAAGCAGTAATTGTTTCAAAACATCTCCTGCCATGTCACTGATGCGTCGTGAAACAGGGTTGTTTGTTGAAGGCTTTGTCTGTAGGTTTTTTTGGGGCCTTTTCCCACAGCATTGTCCCAGCTATATCCACAGCAGCAGGGAGAATGAAGTCATCCACAATAGTATGGGGCTTGTCTGTCCCAGTCACTCGGTAGCTCACCATATAAGACGCTTCTAGCACCTTCTTATGAATGGTACCTGTTGCCTTTATACATGTCTGACCATGCTGGTCATTTATGAACATTTGAACATCTTGGCCATGTTCTGTTATAATCTCCACCCCACATAGCCTGGTTCCTCTCTAGGTTTCTTCCTAGGTTTTGGACTTTCTAGGGAGTTTTTCCTAGCCACCGTGCTTCTACACCTGCATTGCTTGCTGTTTGGGTTTTTAGGCTGGGTTTCTGTACAGCACTTTGAGATATCAGCTGATGTACGAAGGGCTATATAAATAAATTTGATTTGATTTTGAAAAGTCGTCTTAATTCTCGCACAAAAAACTCCTGTGGCTTATTTGTCAAATGGGCATTTCTACATGTCTACGCAAGAGTGAAGGTTTTAATGGACTGTTTGAAAATGTGAATCACATTTTGGGAAATAGCCGGTCTAGATTTTTACGGCATATTGGCCACACTCTGCTCTCGTGTCAGATGAAAGGAAAGTGCATGCACTTACGATGGATGCATCAAGAATTTATTTTGTTTGTTGCTCATTGTATAAAGTGCTTTTTGTTGACTGCTGATATGCTTCATTTTGGGGGATAACATGAACCATTTACACATGGGAATTGGCCTGTATGAAAAATGTTTCTTACAGAAGAAATATGGAATGCAAACGCATAACCATGGTAACAATTAAAAGGAAACAGTTTGGCGATTATTTCAAAATGATTCAACTAAAAGGTGAGGGACACCACAGTTCACCTGACAAGACTGAATCCTGACGTTACACTGTTGATTGTATCTGCATTTTACAATTACGGTTCTCGCTGCATTTGCTGATGAGGAAATCAAAAAAATACTCTGGATTCATTCAGTAACATAAGACTGTTCCTGGTACATGGTGTAAGGTGCGCAACGTAAGACACAACAACAAAAAATGACAAGTGTTTGTGTGAGAGGTCTAACTGGTGTTTCCAAGTGGCCACACATCTCTCCAAAGTGTGTACAGTTCTTAAGCAATTTCAATACACTTTTTGATTTGATTTTTATGACTGAGTCTTCAACTATAAGCTACTTTTTTTGTTGAGTTCTGTCTGTCTGAGGAACTAGTGCAAACACACTTGTAGTTTAATTTAAAACAAAGCCCTGGATCCCCGACGTCACACAATTACTGTTTGCGCAATCCCAAAATTGTTAATTTTTATAAAGCACAATCTAGATTTAGGTGGTCATGATTTGAAATCTTGTTCTATTGCCAACGTGACTACCAAAGTTCTAAAATACAATCTTTATCGTGTTAGGCTTTCACAAGACAATTCAGGGAAACGGATTGTAATTTTGGTGAGCATAGAAAGAGGTCATGAGTACATTCGGGTGCATGCATGTGCCACAGCGAATTTTCTTCACAATAAACCAAACCGGCTCATTCTGTTTAGAACAACCCAGGGTATAACGCCGTGTCATCTTGTAACTGTACATCAAACACCGTTTTCATAAATGTGGACATGGTGACATGAGTTTTATAATTCGGAAATGTGAAGTGCATGTTTGGACTCACGGGTGTTTTGGCTTGTATGACAATCAAAGCAGTATTTTACTATAATCAAGGACTCCTCTTTAAAAACACATTGAGTCCTCTTTAATTTACAGCATTTCTCTCTGACAAAACATTTCAGAAAGTTGCCCAATTAGTAGGAGGGTAGGGGGGGTGATGACTTCCTGTCACATGGTGCTCAAGTTCAGAACCGCTGTCAATCAAAACCCCCATACAGAGCTGTGGAGCAGAGACCCTGAGGTCTGACGACTTGTTGAGCATCTTTCTGTACAGCCATTGTGTTCCAATGTAGGCGCTTATCAGTGTCCAAATCTGCCATTTCCAACCTGTATACGAGTGTAAAACAGTGGATTTTAAAGCACAAAATATTTAAAAGTGACTCTTTTGGTGTAGTATTACTTTAAGTCACTCGTCATAAAAACATTACTGAGTTTTCTGGGCCCTGATGTCTGCAGTAGTGCTGCACGGGGGTCAGCTGTTTGTTCATCCTATTGTATGAAAATTTGAGGGCCGACCCTAAACCCGCAAATATAGAAAATGTGCTGTAGGCTACAGTCAGATGGTGGAATGATTTATTTTTATGGGGGTGAAGGATATATATATATTTTTTGTTGCCTAATTTAGATATGTTTCTGCTTAGAATTTCCAGGATTTTGGTAAGCTATTTGTAAGTCAACTTGTCTATAATTAGATACATGCAGCTTCTCTTTTGTGGTATGTTGCCCTACAAGACTAGATAAGCCTTTGCCTACCTCAATGTCATAAATGATAGAATGAATGCTTCAATCTAGTTGACATCGGTAAAGTTTTCTGTCATGTCTGCTGGGATGGTTGATGAGTGTGATGAACAGATTCCTTTTGACCCAAACTGATTCCTGTCACTTTATCTGCAGAAGGTGGTGGCTCGGAGGAGAGCGACGTCCTTAGCATCAACGCCGACACCTACGACAGTGACATCGAGGGACACAAAGACGAGTCGTCGGAAAAAACTGAGGAAGCCGCCAGGACACCGGAAGTAGTTGCTGGAGAAACATCTAACCCCGGCCCCTCCGCGACCCCTGCCCCTGCCGACGGGAAACCTTTTGCAGACAAACCCCCCGAACCGAAGAAAGAACTCCAGAAGGACATAGACAAAAGCGTTAGCGAGATCCTAGCTTTAGCATCGACGCCTGACCAGGAAGACGCAAAAAAAACGATGGCGCCACCACTAGCCGCTGCTCCAGAGGCCCCCTTGTTGGTTACGAGGCTACCCGCTCAGAGTGCACCTGTCCCTGGCCTAACTCCAGCGCCAAGCCAGCCCTCAGCCCAGCAGCTGGAGCTCCTGGAGTTAGAGATGAGAGCTAGGGCCATTAAGGCCCTAATGAAAGCCAACGATGTGAAGAAACAGACGTAAACAAGGCAGGCTAAGGCTCTCAAAGACTTGTCGTTTTTAGATGTTTCTAAAATCATTTCATTCTCAGAAAAGGGAGTCACTTGTTGTTCTTTTGAATGTTAAGGATTGTAATCGAGTAAAGTTTTTTTTTTCCTTCTACTTAACATGCTTTGTACATATTTATTATAAAATGTGTTCAGTGGATTCTCTATCACGGGAACCGACGGCCCGAGCCGTGGGCATATGGACCGACGGCCCGAGCCGTGGGCATATGAACCGACGGCCCGAGCCGTGGGCATATGGAGCAGCTGCGCCCACACTTTCAAAATAGGACTGCAAATGTACACTGACTGTACAAAACATTAAGAACACGTTCCTAAAATTGAGTTGCACCCACTTTTGCCCTCAGAACAGCCTCAATTCATCAGGGCAAGGTGTCGAAAGCGTTCCACAGGGATGCTGGCTCATGTTGACTCCAATGCTTCCCACAGTTGTCAAGTTGGCTGGATGTCCTTTGGGTGGTGGACCATTCTTGATACACACAGGAAAAACTGTTGAGAGTGGAAAAACCCAGCAGCGTTGCAGTTCTTGACACAAACCGGTGCGCCTTGGCACCTACTACCACACCCCGTTCAAGACACTTAAATATTTTGTCTGGCCCGGTCACCCTCTGAATAGCACACATACACAATCTATGTCTCAAGGTTTACAAATCCTAATTTAACCTGTCTCCTCCCCTTCATCTAAACTGATTTAACAACTGACATCAATAAGGGATCATAGCTTTCACCTGGGGTGTCATTTCTTACCATTGCTTTACATGTCACACTAAATATCTGCTTGGGCCATTTTCTGAAAAGACTGCACACTTACAAAAAATATTGAGAGTTATCATCTTGGCTCATGCCATACATACCCATGTTTCTGTTTTATAAATCAGACCGGTCCTGAAACACGCGTGAGCGAGCATTAAAACTCTGCCTGGAAAAAAAGATGAAGTCTAGTGTGAGAAAATCGCCCGTATGTGCTATATACTTTGGAAGTATTTTGCATTAGGCGGAGGCAGTTCTTCTAAAGTGAAGAGCGGTAAGCAAACACGGACAACGTTTTTATGAAAGACGACTGCAAATTACTGTGCACCTGTAAACCGACCGTTAGATTTTAATAGGGGATTATGTTTTGCATGGACTTTTTCTTTAACCTATGCTGCTACACTACATTCTGAAACATTGTTCGCCTTTCACTGTAAGTAGACAGACTTCAATGCTAAACATCAATTGTCTGTTCACCTGTTACATTCTACTGTAAACTACAGACCGTTTTCCTTTCTGACGTATAGAGCAAAATACCTGAGCTAGTAGCGTATCTAATACACCCAATTAAATGAGAAATGCCCATGGTAATTTTAGGGCTATGACTATTTCGGGAACATGAACCCATCATGGCCAGAAAAAGTGAAGTGTGTTCAATGTTTATAAAAAAAAAAGATGGATTGTGTATAAATGCAATATTGTTTACTCAAAATTAGTTTTCAGACGTAACCTACAACAGTCTGTTCCACCGTTAAAAAATAATAATAATAAAATGTAAAAAAAAACTGCGCTCATGATTGGATTGCATAGAGCAAAATACTAAATGTTTTATCTGTCCAGAGTTGAGTATGTGGGGTCGGTCTGTCATAAACCTAGTTTTGGAGCATTCCGTATTATTCTGTACGTAAATCTGTAAATGCATTTAGTGTGTGTTACGTTTATGTTACGTATTCATTTGTGGATGTCCATCACCCATTTTGTATGATATGTTACGAATTAGAGAAATGTATAAAATTGTTACGAATTGTAGCTACATGGCTAATGTTAGCTAGCTGGCTAATGTTAGCTATCTGTCTTACATTTGGGGTTAGGGTTACATGTAGGAGTTAGGTTAGGGTTAGCTAAAATGCTAAGTAGTTACAAAGTAGCGTAAAAAGTAGTGAGTAGTTGAAAAATAGCTCATCAGTTAAAATACTAAAGTTGTCAGTGATGAGTTTTGAACTAACAACCTTTTTTGAGTTGTTGGACGTTCACGTCATTCACCCACCGAAACCAACAACCCTTTTATTTTTGCCTTAAAGCAACCATCTGTTTTATGTAACCATGCCAACCGTAACATATACTAATTTCAGTGTCCTGGATTTCTATGTATTATGTTACGTCTGGAGTAGGAGACCTTGCTTTAGTGTCAATGGGGGGGGGGGGGGGGGGGGGGGCTAATACAGTGGAGATGGGCTAAAAACACTCAAATTAACTTTTTTGTGATGTTTTTAATTTCTTTAATTTCAGCTCATGAAGCATGGGACCAGGTTGCGTTTAAAAAATATATTTTTTGTTCAATGTACAGTGCCTTGCGAAAGTATTCGGCCCCCTTGAACTTTGCGACCTTTTGCCACATTTCAGGCTTCAAACATAAAGATATAAAACTGTATTTTTTTGTGAAGAATCAACAAGTGGGACACAATCATGAAGTGGAACGACATTTATTGGATATTTCAAACTTTAACAAATCAAAAACTGAAAAATTGGGCGTGCAAAATTATTCAGCCCCTTTACTTTCAGTGCAGCAAACTCTCTCCAGAAGTTCAGTGAGGATCTCTGAATGATCCAATGTTGACCTAAATGACTAATGATGATAAATACAATCCACCTGTGTGTAATCAAGTCTCCGTATAAATGCACCTGCACTGTGATAGTCTCAGAGGTCCGTTAAAAGCGCAGAGAGCATCATGAAGAACAAGGAACACACCAGGCAGGTCCGAGATACTGTTGTGAAGAAGTTTAAAGCCGGATTTGGATACAAAAAGATTTCCCAAGCTTTAAACATCCCAAGGAGCACTGTGCAAGCAATAATATTGAAATGGAAGGAGTATCAGACCACTGCAAATCTACCAAGACCTGGCCGTCCCTCTAAACGTTCAGCTCATACAAGGAGAAGACTGATCAGAGATGCAGCCAAGAGGCCCATGATCACTCTGGATGAAATGCAGAGATCTACAGCTGAGGTGGGAGACTCTGTCCATAGGACAACAATCAGTCGTATATTGCACAAATCTGGCCTTTATGGAAGAGTGGCAAGAAGAAAGCCATTTCTTAAAGATATCCATAAAAAGTGTTGTTTAAAGTTTGCCACAAGCCACCTGGGAGACACACCAAACATGTGGAAGAAGGTGCTCTGGTCAGATGAAACCAAAATTGAACTTTTTGGCAACAATGCAAAACGTTATGTTTGGTGTAAAAGCAACACTGCTCATCACCCTGAACACACCATCCCCACTGTCAAACATGGTGGTGGCAGCATCATGGTTTGGGCCTGCTTTTCTTCAGCAGGGACAGGGAAGATGGTTAAAATTGATGGGAAGATGGATGGAGCCAAATACAGGACCATTCTGGAAGAAAACCTGATGGAGTCTGCAAAAGACCTGAGACTGGGACGGAGATTTGTCTTCCAACAAGACAATGATCCAAAACATAAAGCAAAATCTACAATGGAATGGTTCAAAAATAAACATATCCAGGTGTTAGAATGGCCAAGTCAAAGTCCAGACCTGAAACCAATAGAGAATCTGTGGAAGAACTGAAAACTGCTGTTCACAAATGCTCTCCATCCAACCTCACTGAGCTCGAGCTGTTTTGCAAGGAGGAATGGGAAAAAAATTCAGTCTCTCTATGTGCAAAACTGATAGAGACATACCCCAAGCGACTTACAGCTGTAATCGCAGCAAAAGGTGGCGCTACAAAGTATTAACTTAAGGGGGCTGAATAATTTTGCACGCCCAATTTTTCAGTTTTTGATTTGTTAAAAAAGTTTGAAATATCCAATAAATGTCGTTCCACTTCATAATTGTGTCCCACTTGTTGTTGATTCTTCACAAAAAAATACAGTTTTATATCTTTATGTTTGAAGCCTGAAATGTGGCAAAAGGTCGCAAAGTTCAAGGGGGCCGAATACTTTCGCAAGGCACTGTATATAGTTCAAGTTCAAAGGCCGAGACCATTCTCGCACATTTTGTGAACAAATTTGTTAACTTCCCTGGTCGTGAGCATTTCTCCTTTGCCAAGATAATCCATCCACCTGACAGGTTTGGCATATCAAGAAGCTGATTAAACAGCATGGTCATTACACCTTGTGCTGGGGACAATAAAAGGCTTCTCTAAAATGTGCATTTTTGTCACGTGTAACCACGGCAGCCCAGGACCTCCACATCTAGCTGTTTTACCTGTGAAATCGTCTGAGACCAGCCACCCGGACAGCTGATGAAACTTTAGAGTATTTCTGTCTGTAATGAAGCCATTTTGTGGGTGGAAACTAATTCTGATTGGCTGGGTCTGGCTCCCCAATGGGTGAGCATATGCCCCATCCATGGCTGCCCAGTCATGTAAAATACATAGATTAGGGTCTAAGGAATTCATTTCAATTGACTGATTTCCTTATATAAACGGTAACTGTAAAATTGTTGATAGTCACGTTGCGTTTTCATATTTCTTTGTTCAGTATAATTCCACTGCAAGATTCCCCTCCTCCCAAATTGTGCCCCCCCCCTCACCAATTTCAACTGCCCCCTTAGTCACTTTATCCTGGAGTGTATGCCGTCATTGTAAATGACAGGCATTGCCTGTAAATGACTGACATGCCTAGTTAAATAAAAAATCCTGGCTCCTGGTCTGTCTGCTTGGCAAGTAATTTTAAATGTTTTCATGGCGACTGCTTCAAACAATGGCGCCAAAAGAAGTCAAGACCCCTGCTCCCAAGCATCTGCAATCTCATTTTCAGACGGTCAGGTGACCATGCCCGTACGCTCATTAGATCCGCCCCACAGGAGGCCCACCACCTACAGAATATTTGATTTATTTATTTAACTAGGCAAGTCAGTTAAGAACAAATTGCCTTAGACCGCTGTGCCACTCGGGAGACAGAAATGCAGTGCCTAGTGAAACTCTTCACACCCCTTGCACAGTTGTCACATTTTGCTGCCTTTAATGTGAAAAATCTCCCTCAAGATCTACATAAATACAGAACTACATACAGTTGAAGTCGAAAGTTTACATACACCTTAACCAAATACATGTAAACTCAGTTTTTCACAATTCCTGACATTTAGTCCTAGTAACAATTCCCTGGTTTAGGTCAGTTAGGATCACCACTTTATTTTAAGAATGTGAAATGTCAGAATAATAGTAGAGAGAATGATTTATTTCAGCTTTTATTTCTTTCATCACATTCCCAGTGGGTCAGAAGTTTACATACACTCAATTAGTATTTGGTAGCATTGCCTTTAAATTGTTTATCTTGGGTCTAATGTTTTGGGTAGCCTTCCACAAGCTTCCCACAATAAGTTGGGTGAATTTTGGCCCATTCCTCCTGATTGAGCTAGTGTAACTGAGTCAGGTTCGTAGGCCTCCTTGCTTGCACACGCTTTTTCAGTTCTGCCCATACATTTTCTATGGGATTGAGGTCAAGGCTTTGTGATGGCCACTCCGATACCTTGACTTTGTTGTCTTTAAGCCATTTTGCCACAACTTTGGAATTATGCTTGGGGTCATTGTCCATTTGGAAGACCCATTTGCGACCAAGCTTTAACTTCCTGACTGATGTCTTGAGATGTTGCTTCAATATATCCACATATTTTCCTCACTCATGATGCCATCTATTTTGTGAAGTGCACCAGTCCATCCTGCAGTAAAGCTCCCCCACAACATGATGCTGCCACCACCGTGCTTCACGGTTGGGATGGTGTTCGGCTTGCAAGCCTCCCCCTTTTTCCTCCAAACATAAAGATGGTCATTATGGCCAAACAGGTCAATTTTTGTTTCATCAGACCAGAGGATATTTCTCCTTTACTGTGGATATAGATATAGATACTTTTGTACCTGTTTCCTCCAGCATCTTCACAGGGTCCTTTGCTGTTGTTCTGGGATTGATTTGCACTTTTCGCACCAAACTTGAAGATAAATCTAACATATTTTATTATATATTCTGTGCTCAGATATGACACTGCCGTAGAGACTGGGGTAGAATATGTTTATTTTGAGAGGGTACAGAAGGTTTCCAAAGAGAGAATTAAGACATTTACATTTGTGATGGGTACAGCTGCACAAAGGAGAGGTTTACTATGAAAGTTAAATATTTTAGTTGTGTTTTTGGGACCCTTTGAAACCAGAAAGGAAGTGTTGTTGACAATTCTCCATGTGTTTCCCTTTTATAACACTAGATGGTAGACTTACTCTATCATACGTGGTCATTTCCTTAGAGCCACCATGCAGCCTATCTCAGTTGCTGTTATCTGTCCTCCTACCCTTTATCTGCACTGATTGGACAATACTTGATATGTTAAAAGGCTCATTGTCAGGCTGGCTTTCTCCTGGTCAGTTCTCATTGTCAGGCTGGCTTTCTCCTGGTCAGTTCTCAGTGTCAGGCTGGCTTTCTCCTGGTCAGTTCTCATTGTCAGGCTGGCTTTCTCCTGGTCAGTTCTCATTGTCAGGCTGGCTTTCCCCTGGTCAGTTCTCATTGTCAGGCTGGCTTTCTCCTGGTCAGTTCTCATTGTCAGGCTGGCTTTCTCCTGGTCAGTTCTCATTGTCAGGCTGGCTTTCTCCTGGTCAGTTCTCATTGTCAGTCTGGCTTTCCCCTGGTCAGTTCTCATTGTCAGGCTGGCTTTCTCCTGGTCAGTTCTCATTGTCAGGCTGGCTTTCCCCTGGTCAGTTCTCATTGTCAGGCTGGCTTTCTCCTGGTCAGTTCTCAGTGTCAGGCTGGCTTTCCCCTGGTCAGTTCTCATGATCATGTTTGCTTCCCCATGGTCAGTTCTATCGTCTCAGTGCAGTGAAGGACAGCATGCGATGGTGTGTGTGTGTATATTTTTTGAATTAAATGAGAAATAGCCACTCCTGTTCAAATGTGTAAAACTTCCTTACTTCCTACCCTTCTTGAGCCTTGAGAATGTTATTGGGTTGGTTTCAAACCTATTTCTGTCACATACATAACCTTTTATTAATTAAATTAATAATGATCAACATAATTATTATTCAGAGGGAGGTCAAGGTGTCATCACAGGTTTCAGTATTAGATGGTCTCAACACTGGCACATTGTCCAGGCAGATTATAGAGCCAAGCCAGCAGCATTTACTTTAAAATACCATTTATTTATCATGAATACAAACTTGTATATATTCAGCGATCACATTTTAAGTTGCCAACTATGTCAATATAAGTGAATTGAGCACGTCAAAGGTAAATGATGAAGAGGGAAACGAGGCTGTTTTAATACAATAGGGATCGTAATAGGGATTGTATTAGGGCTCACGAGTGGCACAGCGGTCTAAGGCACTGCATATCAGTGCTTGAGGTGTCACTACAGACCCTGGTTCGGTTCCAGGCTGTATCACAACCGGCCGTGATTGGGAGTCCCATTGGGCGGTGCAAATGACCCAGCATCTTCTGGGTTTGGCCAGTGTAGGCCGTCATTGTAGATAAGAATTTGTTCTTAACTGACTTGCCTGGTTAAGTTAAGTGATAATAGTTCAAAACACAACGTTCCCAGTTCAATAAGCAATTCATGACCAGAGCTGTAGGTGGCACAATTACACTAGTTCACAGAGAACTATTAGTATGCAATGTGTGAACAGAAATGTTGATTTTGATTAGCAGTCTCTCCTTAATTCCTTGTGTCCTCTCCACTTGATTCCTTTAAAACGTTTTGGAGGAGAAAGCGAGGTACCACCAGATCTTCTCCTCCAATTAATTATGAGAAGGAAGCGAGAAGAAATGAATCGAGGAAAGACTAGTGGAGAAAGAAAGTTAATGCTGCGTCAGTCTGTTAAATTACCCTATTCCCTGACCACTGATTTCTGTCAACTATCCATTAAAGTAGCATGGCCGAGACTGATACACTATCTGATCTATATAGTATCCACCACACTACTTTTACCTATCCAGTCTGATTCAGGTACGGTAAGAAAGGGAAAAGAGACTATTTGAATATTGTGCCACTGAAACAACCGCCTGTGGAGAAGCAATTGTGCATAGGCCAAGTGACTCATGGTGAAATTGATGCCATTAAGTCCCTTTTTAAGCTGTGTTTGATACCTTAACCCTCTGTTGTTTTCAGATCTGCAAGGTGAAAGCTCAACCCCTACGCTGCTTATACCTATCCAGACCCTTCAAATTGGCAAACATGGAAGGATTAGGACTAAGGGGAAGGGGTAGGTGGGGGCGAATTGTAACCAGCAGATACTACAGGGAAAACAGGGCTTATAGGACAACATATTAACGATTGGCCATTCTTCTTATGACGCCAACTCTCAACATTAGTGTAGTGGACTAGAAGATGGATACTTTTGTATATATAGTGTATGTGGACACCCCTTCAAATGAGTGGATTCAGTTATTTCAGCCACATCAGTTGCTGACAGGTGTATACAAATCGAGCACACAGCTATGCAATCTCCATAGATGAACATTGGCAGTAGAAGGGCCTTACTGAAGAGCTCAGGGACTTTCAACCTGGCAACGTCAAGTCAGTTCGTCAAAATTCTTGCCCTGCTTGAGCTGCCCCGGTCAATTGTAAGTGCTGTTATTGTGAAGTGGAAACGTCTAGGAGCAACAACGTCTCAGCCGCGAAGTGGTAGGCCACAAAAGCTCACAGAACAGGACCGTCGAGTGCTGATGTAACAGTATAACTTTAGACCGTCCCCTCGCCCATACCCGGGCGCGAACCAGGGACCCTCTGCACACATCAACAACAGTCACCCACGAAGCATCGTTACCCATCGCTCCACAAAAGCCGGGGCCCTTGCAGAGCAAGGGGAACCACTACTTCAAGGTCTCAGAGCGAGTGACGTCACCGATTGAAACGCTATTTAGCGCGCAACACGGCTAACTAAGCTAGCCGTTTCACATCCGTTACACTGAAGCGTGTAAAAATGGTCTGTCCTCGGTTGCAACACTCACTACCGAGTTCCAAACTGCCTCTGGAAGCAACGTCCGCACAAGAACTGTTTGTCGGGAGCTTCATGAAGTGGGATTTCGTGGCCGAGCAGCAGCACACAAGCCTAAGATCACCATGCGCAATGCCAAGTGTCAGCTGGAGTGGTGTAAAGCTCGCCGCCATTGGACTTTGGAGCAGTGGAAATGCGTTCTCTGGAGTAAGGAATCACGCTTCACCATCTGGCAGTCCGATTGACGAATCTGGTTTTAGTGGATC
Organism: Oncorhynchus kisutch; assembly: GCF_002021735.2. NCBI lineage: Eukaryota > Metazoa > Chordata > Actinopteri > Salmoniformes > Salmonidae > Oncorhynchus > Oncorhynchus kisutch. Next base: position 40,391,235 of record NC_034182.2, read on the forward strand.
CCAGGAGAAGGCTACCTACCCCAGTGCATAATGGCAACTGTAAAGTTAGGTGGAGGAAGAATAATGTTTCATGGTTCGGGGCTACGCCCCTTAGTTCCAGTGAACGGAAATCTTAATTCTACAGCATCCAATGACATTCAAGACGATTCTGTGCTTCCAAATTTGCGGCAAAAGGTTTTGGAAGGACCTTTCATGTTTCAGCATGACAATACCCGCAGCAATGCTCCAACATCAAGTGGAAACCCTTCCCAGAAGAGCGGAGGCTGTTATAGCAACAAAGGGGGGACAAACTTCATACTAATAATTGAAATGAGATGTTGGGATGATACCATTGGTCATGTATTTGACTTGTCGGTAGATGCTGCTGTCCAGTGTCCAGCTCTATAAAGCACGATACACTGGGCTATCTATCTTCAGGTACATCTCCATGTACAGGAGGAGTACATCAAAACCTTTTAATAACGGCAATCCGTGTGAAGACAGGGGTTTATCTGTTGATTTTTATATTCACAGTAACCCTAGGAGCCACTATAAGTCACCCTGCATATGCGTTAACCATGAGTAAAAGTCTGCACTGTTGTTGAACTTGGCCTGCACAACCATAGAAAAAACCCCACCCACAATGGACTTTAAATCAGATAATTGGCCATGGTTTTATTAATGATATAAATCAAGTAAAGTAGGCATCAATTAAAACAGCTTCTGAATTAATTTCTACTGCTTTTTCCCTCATCAACGGGGAATTAGAGTACATAGCATGCTCTCACCTTACATGTTGTTGCGCTTTGCCGTGATTTAGTCTGAAGCCGCTTTGTTCTGGTAAACTGTAAGGTTAGGGGGCGCAATTACATGCAGATTCAGAACCAAACAGCCTCCTCCCCACAGGAACAAATTAAATGCAGAATAAGTGTTGAAGTGCCTCTTGGGTATTTGCATTTAAAATATATTTTTAATTTTCTAAATGCAGATCGCTTTTCTCCACACCAACGTTTATCAACGGGTATCCCTCGTAATTAATTTCTGATTTCAAGGGGGAAATGTCCGGTTTAAAAAATATAAAGACTGAAGTGTTCATAGTGTCTATGATTGATGACTGTTTTATTTTAACACCGGTGTCATTTTTTAAAACTGCGTTAGGATGTGAATTATTATCTGGGATGAGCTGATAAACTGCTCTGACTATCACCTTGTAGACCTAGAAATAGTGGATAGCTGTGATCGTTATGCTATTGACTCCAGCCAAGGTGGAGTGTACATCACAGCGGCGTCTGAAATGGCACCCTAGTATTGTCTAATATAGTGCACTACTTTAGACCAGAGCCCTATTCCCTATATAGTGCACTACTATAGACCAGAGCCCTATTCTCTAATATAGTGCACTACTATAGACCAGAGCCCTATTCTCTAATATAGTGCACTACTATAGACCAGAGCCCTATTCTCTAATATAGTGCACTACTATAGACCAGAGCCCTATTCTCTACATAGTGCACTACTTTAGACCAGAGCCCTATTCCCTATATAGTGCACTACATTAGACCAGAGCCCTATTCTCTAATATAGTGCACTACTATAGACCAGAGCCCTATTCTCTATATAGTGCACCACTTTAGACCAGAGCCCTATTCTCTAATATAGTGCACTTTAGACCAGAGCCCTATTCTCTAATATAGTGCACTACTATAGACCAGAGCCCTATTCTCTATATAGTGCACTACTTTAGACCAGAGCCCTATTCTCTAATATAGTGCACTTTAGACCAGAGCCCTATTCCCTATATAGTGCACTACTTTAGACCAGAGCCCTATTCCCTATATAGTGCACTACTTTAGACCAGAGCCCTATTCCCTATATAGTGCACTACATTTGAAAATACGGTGCCATTTGGGATGCACAGAAGGGTAGCAGGGGCTTTCTTACTACAGTCATACATGTCATGAGGGTAGGGAGGGCTTTCTTACTGCAGTCATACATGTCATGAGGGTGGGGGGGGCTTTCTTACTACAGTCATACATGTCATGAGGGTAGGGGGGGCTTTCTTACTACAGTCTTACATGTCATGAGGGTAGGGAGGGCTTTCTTACTACAGTCATACATGTCATGAGGGTAGGGAGGGCTTTCTTACTACAGTCATACATGTCATGAGGGTAGGGGGGGGCTTTCTTACTACAGTCATACATGTCATGAGGGTAGGGGGGGCTTTCTTACTACAGTCATACACGTCATGAGGGTAGGGGGGGCTTTCTTACTGCAGTCATACATGTCATGAGGGTAGGGGGGGGCTTTCTTACTACAGTCATACATGTCATGAGGGTAGGGGGGGCTTTCTTACTACAGTCATACATGTCATGAGGGTAGGGGGGGCTTTCTTACTACAGTCATACATGTCATGAGGGTAGGGGGGCTTTCTTACTACTGTCATACATGTCATGAGGGTAGGGGGGGCTTTCTTACTACAGTCATACATGTCATGAGGGTAGGGAGGGCTTTCTTACTACAGTCATACATGTCATGAGGGTGGGGGGGGCTTTCTTACTACGGTCATACATGTCATGAGGGTGGGGGGGCTTTCTTACTACTGTCATACATGTCATGAGGTTAGGGGGGCTTTCTTACTACTGTCGTACATGTCATGAGGGTAGGGGGGGCTTTCTTACTACTGTCATACATGTCATGAGGGTAGGGGGGGGCTTTCTTACTACAGTCATACATGTCATGAGGGTAGGGGGGCTTTCTTACTACAGTCATACATGTATTGAGGGTAGAGGGGGGGCTTTCTTACTACAGTCAAAAATGTCATGAGGGTAGGGGGGGCTTTCTTACTACTGTCATACATGTCATGAGGGTAGGGGGGGCTTTCTTACTACAGTCTTACATGTCATGAGGGTAGGGGGGCTTTCTTACTACAGTCATACATGTAATGAGGGTAGAGGGGGGGCTTTCTTACTACAGTCAAACATGTCATGAGGGTAGGGGGGCTTTCTTACTACTGTCATACATGTCATGAGGGTAGGGGGGGCTTTGGTATGTTTTGTCATACCTGTGGTGTACGGTCTGATATACCACGTCTGTCAGCCAATCAGCATTCAGGGCTCAAAACTCCCAGTTTATTTATATATATATACTGTATATATATATATTGTATATTAAGTGTCAAAATGCAACTTACTTTCTTTTCACATTTGTCTACATTGCCTGGATCCCATCATAAAGTCTCATTCACCAAACAAAATTAGCTATCTAACTAAGTAAGACATTTGATTAAAATGAAAATTGGTTAAATGGCCGAGGGGTCCTATATTTCTTCCAAAGTGTTTATACTTTGATGCCAGCGATTTTTTTTCTTTCTTCTCCCTCTCAATATGTGAACGAGTCAAATGTCACATCAATCTCTCAACTCAACTTCCAAAATGGCGGCCTGCCCATTGTGATCCATCAATCAAAAAAAAGTTCTGAAGTGAAAGAGAGAAAAAAAAAGTTACTCAAGATTCTCCACAGGGGACAGGACTCTAGTCTACAGTGCAGGATTCTAGTCTACAGTGCAGGACTCTAGTCTACAGTGCAGGATTCTAGTCTACAGTGCAGGATTCTAGTCTACAGTGCAGGATTCTAGTCTACAGCGCAGGATTCTAGTCTACAGCGCAGGATTCTAGTCTACAGCGCAGGATTCTAGTCTACAGCGCAGGATTCTAGTCTACAGCGCAGGATTCTAGTCTACAGCGCAGGATTCTAGTCTACAGCGCAGGATTCTAGTCTACAGTGCAGGATTCTAGTCTACAGTGCAGGATTCTAGTCTACAGTGCAGGACTCTAGTCTACAGTGCAGGATTCTAGTCTACAGTGTGTATTTGTTATTGCATAATATGTTTAAATAGCTTAAATCCATTCTTGTAAAAATACCTCTTTCCAGCCATTTTGTATGCCGAGGTCCACTTTGCTGATGTCGAATCTATACAGATATAATCGGGTGTTCATGTCTCCGACGCCGTCCGAAGAAAGACTCTGTATATTCAAATAAGGAGACATTTCTATATGAGTGCTCAGCTCTTTGTGTGCACATCAGCGTTACGTTTCTTCCAGTCTACTCCTCTACACGGCTTCTTTTCCTTTTTATTCATGCTTGGCATTAAATTGAAGCAACAGCACATGCTGACAAACAATAAATAACTTAGCACCTCTGAGTGACTAAATAAATTGATTTCCCCGAGCAATGATTCATCGCGCACATTTCATTTTCATCAAGTTAAGGCTGCAAATATTTTACCAAAGCAAAGGAGATATGCTATTTCCAGGCATCCTTTTACAATTGGTTTGAATTAAGTTGCCCTTATTTTTAATGGAGTAAATTGCTGTTGAAATCCTTAATAATCACGATTACTAGTTTTTACAGGTTCCTGCTCTGAAGGCTATGTCATCGATTATAAATCAACGTTGAATGTCATGAAAAAGAAAAGTAATATATTGGTTAATTTGGCTGACATTTGAATTATAAAATTATGGGAATACATCTATCAAAATACCATGGTTGCTAATTTACTACTTTTTGATGAACCAAGAAAGGAGAAGAGTTGAAATAGTCCTACTTAGGAGGGTTTTGAAACAGTGGTTGGTTTGCAAACAGTGGGTAGTTTGCAAACAGTAGTTGGTTTGCAAACAGTGGTTGATTTGCAAACAGTGGTTGGTTTACAAACAGTGGTTGGTTTGCAAACAGTGGTTGGTTTGCAAACAGTGGCTGGTTTGGAAGTGTGCTAAACTAACACACCTCACATACACTTGCAGACACACAGTTAGTTGTCTTTGCAGCAATATTGCCGAAATCCTAAAAAGCCTCAATGTGGAAATTTGACATGCCACTCCAGCTTAACACCAGCATTTTGAGAAATCCCCCCCCCCTCCTCCCATCCTTTGACATCTGACTTACATATTCCCTCTGTGCCCTACCAGAGTTTTCCCCAAGTAAAAGGCCTAGCATACAAATCCTGTATAATGCCATCAAACATCCATTGATATTCCAGCGTGTTGGCTGGCGAGCCAATAAAGCAAAAATGTTCCTGACGGATATAGAGAGACATAAGCCAGGATAGATGACCTTGCACAGTCAAACAGGATAATAGAATGAAATATCGCAATATTACATCAAAGCCAACTCACTTCCATGGCAGCCAGTGCTACGAGATAAACAAGCTCAGTCCTGAGATAGTTGGTGGCTTGTCCTCTGAGAGGTTTCAGGCCATTTAGGTCTCTCTCTCTGTCTCTCATTGCTAACAAAGGGTATATAAAAAGTATTGAGATAAACTTTTGTTATTGACCAAAAACTTATTTTCCACCATAATTTGCAAATAAATTCATTAAAAAATCCTACAATGTGATTTTCGGGATTTTTCTTCTCACTTTGTCTGTCATAGTTGAAGTGTACCTATGATGAAAATTACAGGCCTCTCTCATCTTTTTAAGTGGGAGAACTTGCACAATTGGTGGCTGACTAAATACTTTTTTGCCCCACTGTATGTATATATGTGTATATATGTATATATGTATATATGTGTGTGTATATATATGTGTATATACATACATATATGTATGTATATGTATGTGTGTGTGTATATATATAACAGTCAAAATTTTGGACACACCTACTCTAAGGGTTTGTCTTTATTTTTACTATTTTCTACATTCTAGAATATTGGTGAAGACTTCAACTATGAAATAACACATGGAACCATGTAGTAACAAAATAAGTATTAAACAATTCAATATATTTTAGAGTCAAAGTAGCCGACATTTGCCTTGATGACAGCTTTGAACACTCTTGGCATTCTCTCAACCAGGTTCACCTGGAATGCTTTTCCAAACATCTTGAAGGAGTTCCCACATATGCTGAGCACTTGTTGACTGCTTTTCCTTCACTCTGCGGTCCAACTCATTCCAAACCATCTCAATTGGGTTGAGGTCGGGTGATTGTGGAGGTCAGGTCATCTGATGCAGCACTCCATCACTCTCCTTATTGGTCAAATAACCCTTACACAGTCTGGAGATGTGTTTTGGGTTATTGTCCTGTTGAAAAACAAATGATAGTCCCACTAAGCGCAAACCAGATGGGATGGTGTGTCACTGCAGAATGCTGTGGTAGCCATGCTGGTTAAGTGTGCCTTGAATTCTAAATAAATCACTGACAATGTCACCAGCAAACCACCAAACATCAGCACACCCTCCCACCACCTCCTCCATGCTTCACGGTGGGAACCACACCTGCGGAGATCATCCGTTCACCTACTTTGTGTCTCACAAAGGCATGGCGGTTGGAACCAAAAATCTCAAATTTGGACTCATCATATCAATGTCCGTTGCTCGTGTTTCTTGGCCCAAGCAAGTCTCTTCTTCTTATTGGTGTCCTTTTAGTTGTGGTTTCTTTGCAGCAATTTGACCATGAAGGCCTGATTTCACGCAGTCTCTGCTTACAGCTGATGTTGCGATGTGTCTTTTCCTTGAACTCTGTGAAGCATTTATTTGGGCTGCAATAATGAGGTCAGTTACCTCTAATGAACTTATCCTCTGCATCAGAGGTGACTCTGGGTCTTCCTTTCCTGTGGCGCTCCTCATGAGAGCCATTTTCAGCATAGCGCATGTTTTTTGTGACTGCACTTGAAGAAACTTTCAGAGTTCTTAGAATTTTCTGCATTGAATGATCATGTCTAAAAGTAATGACGGACTGTTGTTTCTCTTTGCTTATTTGAGCTGTTCTTGCCATTAATATGGACTTGGTATTTTACCAAATAGTGCAATCTTCTGAATACCACCCCTACCTTGTCACAACACAACTGATTGGCGCAAACACATTAAAAAGGAAAGAAATTCCACTATTTAACTTTTAACAATGCACACCTGTTAATTGAAATGCATTCCAGGTGACTACCTCTTGAAGCTGGTTGATAGAATGCCAAGAGTGTGCAAAGCTGTTGTCAAGACAAAGGGTGGCTACTTTGAAGAATCTCAAATATAAAATATATTTTGATTTGTTTAATTAACACTTTTTTTGTTTACTACATGATTCCATATGTGTTATTTCAAAGTTATTCTACAATGTAGAAAATAGTACAAATAAAGAAAAACCCTTGAATGAGTAGGTGTTCTAAACCCTTGAATGAGTAGGTGTTCTAAACCCTTGAATGAGTAGGTGTTCTAAACCCTTGAATGAGTAGGTGTTCTAAACCCTTGAATGAGTAGGTGTTCTAAACCCTTGAATGAGTAGGTGTTCTAAACCCTTGAATGAGTAGGTGTTCTAAACCCTTGAATGAGTAGGTGTTCTAAACCCTTGAATGAGTAGGTGTTCTAAACCCTTGAATGAGTAGGTGTTCTAAACCCTTGAATGAGTAGGTGTTCTAAACCCTTGAATGAGTAGGTGTTCTAAACCCTTGAATGAGTAGGTGTTCTAAACCCTTGAATGAGTAGGTGTTCTAAACCCTTGAATGAGTAGGTGTTCTAAA